>NC_142584.1:78341825-78493340 GCF_965207765.1 Zootoca vivipara | reverse complement strand
TTAACGTTGCCAGCTGACCATTTTCAGAACTGAAAAGACATGTCTAATGCTTATTTCTAATTATAAGTGTGCTCAGTTCACACCAGCTTTCCAAAGTAAAGGATCTTTACAAAAGAACCATAGGAGAAAATCAAGAAAGCTGCTTTCACATGTACTGTGTGTGCCATTTGTGCTGTACCTTGCAGTCTTTTTCCTTTCCTTTTCCTCCGCTTCTTCTTTCTGAGCAGTGTTCAGACTTTCAGCATCTGCCAGGTTATCCACCGCAATGGCCAAGAAGACATTCAACAAGATATCTAATTCAAACCATTTTAAGGATACTAACTACATTGGTATTGCAACCTCTTTCCTTTGCCAATTGGGAAACATGAAATCCATATTCCTAAATTCAGTGAAGGGCATAAGCAAACCGGTATAGGGGATTTTTTATTTTTTTTTAAAAAAAAGATCTCATGCCTCACTTACATTGGTTTACAAGTCTGTAGTAGCAAATAGCAAATTCACACATTTACTTGAAAGCATCCCTGGGGAGGGAGGATGCACACATACGCTCCATCTCCAGCATTCCTGATCCTGTGAACTCCATTCCCAACTTTCATGTGTTGAGCAAGGTCTGGGGTGGTGGTCGGAATTCATGCTTTAGCTGTATGTTTAGAATCCTCCCTGTGCTTGGGGACCCTGCACAATTAATCAGGGCTCCTAATCAAGGGATCACAGATTGTGAAGCTGAGGCTCCAATACTTTGGCCACCTCATGAGAAGAGAAGACTCCCTGGAAAAGACCCTGATGTTGGGAAAGATTGAGGGCACTAGGAGAAGGGGACGACAGAGGACGAGATGGTTGGACAGTGTTCTCAAAGCTACAAACATGAGTTTGACCAAACTGCGGGAGGCAGTGCAAGATAGGAGTGCCTGGCGTGCTATGGTCCATGGGGTCACGAAGAGTCGGACACGACTAAACGAATAAACAACAACAACAATCAAGGGAAGGATTCTAAGTTCATTCATTTCAAACAGGAGAAGAATCTCCCTTCAACCCTTCCATTAAACATGTAAACACTTGAGGCTATACCTGGCAGGAACAATGTGAGATGGAAATAGCATACACAACCCCAATCCTCCCCTCAGTACATTTTCAGGCAAGCGTATGAATATGCTTTGGTTTCCGCGAAATGCTTGGGACAGCTATCGCATTCCCTGGCAAATTCTCTTGGGCAAGATAATAATACTGATCACAAGTTCTCTTTCACAAACCCAACTGAAATGAAACTAACATGGAAAGGAAATCTAGACCTAAACAACTCAAGCAACGTTTAAAACTTCAATCGATCAAAAGTAGTTGCTGATTTTAGCTCCAATCAGGTGCCACTTCCATGCTGACATACAGGTGCTGTGACAGCTCCCAGCGAGGAATGACTCCTCAACCCACTTCAGTATCAGGGGCCACCTCTTCAAATACTTTGGGTGACAGCCAATGTTGCACATGGATTTCCTCTTCCTCTGCTTTCCCTGCAGCCCCCCATGGCCTCCAGGGAGCTTCCCAACTTCTAAAATTTGGCAGAGATGGGTGGGAGAAGGAAAGGAAGGGCAAGTCCCATGACACCAGCAAAAGTCTGTTCTCCTTGCATACAGGCATAAATGGAGATCACCCATAATCACTGTTTGTTTGTTTGTTTGTTTGTTTGTTTGTTTGTTTAATCACCACACCTAACATAAAGGAATTTCATATCTAATTGTATTCTTCACACAATCCAAGTATTTCTCCCAATTCTAATTCTAATAATAATAATTTTATACTCAGCCTTTCTTCCTGACAGGGACTCAATGTGGCTTACAGACAGAGTTACAGATAATTCCACCAAGTAGCTCATTGCTATTGTTGACTGGGAGTTGCACAGAGTCCAGGTCAAATTATCTGTGATGTAAAACCAGAATAGGTACAGAAGGAAATCAGAACTGAGCATCCTGGAAGAGGGCATCTGACTGGCTGGCAACCTGGACAGAAGTATTCCATGCTGCAATGTTTTGTTAGAGATCCAGCAATTCCTTATCACAGCAATTTTAACCAAGAACAGAATCAACGTTATCAGTAATGACTGGTTAGGAGACCAAAGTGCTTACACATATTTAACTGAGAATTTTGAGAATGGGGAATCAGAATATGGAAATCTCTGATTTAAGTATTTTATATTCATGTTCTTTCTATTTCAGAATTAAGCTTAATTTGTAAAAACGAAAGGATACAGTTACCACAGATGAAGAGGATAATGAAGTATATGCAGACTACCATTCCTGATGATGATGGGCCTCCATAGGCCATAATACCATCATACATTACAGCATTCCAGTCTTCACCTGTTAGAATCTAAGAAATTGATTCTCTATTAATGAGTGAACACAAAACATTAAAAATCAATTATGTTTCTGCTTCAGTTCACAGCATAGAAAAAATACTCCATCAGCTGTACTTCTATGACTAACAACATTCTAACCTCTTCTCTTATGCATTGCTTTATACTACTATAAAATAAGGACATACTGTTTTGGCAATGGAGCTTTAGATCTACCAAAGCCTTTGCCAATACATTACATTTAGGGTTTTGGAGAATTAGTTTTCTAAAAGGACTGCTTAAATTGTTGCCTATGTGAACATTTATGGACATTTCTGACACGACATTCATTATCTGCACAAATTATCCCACCTCTCCTTGAGTACGTGATCACATATACAAATGTAACACATGGACCTAGCATTAATGCTCAGAATTTATTTAGAGAATTTCAAGTGCTTAAAGCTCTTCACATACACTACCTTAACAATTCTTGCAACAGCTATATAAAATAATCGAGAATGATAATCCCCATATTGCAAACAGGATATGTATGGCCTGATGCAGAGAGAATGGTAGATTCTCTTGTCTACAAAGTGAGTATGTGGCTGAGATGAAACTTTAACAGGAGACTACCTGGTTCACTAGAGATACACCAGTGTCAGGGCTCCACTCTGTCCAGACCTTATCTCTCACCTCCTCAGATGAGAACTAAGGAGAGCAAGACCCTTCAGCAGATCTCCACACTGGGAACGACTGACTAGACACTTACTCTGGACATCCCTACCCTGTAACCTGGGTCAGGAGGTTGCCGTACCAGCTGTCTCAAGGCCACATGAGCAGAGGGAACGGTGAGTAAGGCAGCAACTTCAAGGCCATCACCAAAGTACTCAGCAATCTGCACATTAGGCCATTAGGGAGAAGTGCATGAAAACACCTGCTTGGATCAAAGCCTGGATGAGACCAGGAAGGGGTGGAGCCTCCAGCTCCTATGCAAGTAAAAGCTCTCTTCCAAGCTCCAATCTTCCTAGCCTGGGGAAACAGACAACCAGCTCTGAACTGGGCTAACTGCTAGAAAAAGAAACTCTGCAATATTCAAAGTTGCAGTCAGCAAAGCGATCCCTTGGTTCACTTTGCACCTATTAGCAATGTTTAGGATGACTTAAACGGACAAGAAATGTATTGGCTGAGCTAGCCCCAAGACTGGCTGTGGATGTAACAATCCAGAGACTGAAATCACGAGTCATTCATGCATCCAAGCCCATTGCTTTCTTGGCACAACCAAAAGCACCTGTAGACACCTAACAAAGCAACCTCTGAACCAGGTTTCGAGGGTGCACAGGGAGCTGCAGGATAAAGGAGCTGTGAAGAAGGGGAAATTCTGTTGCACAAGCGGAACAGCAGCGCTCGATACAACTGAAAATGATCAAGGGAATGCGATGTGATAATCTTTATTAAACCACTAAGATTCTGCAAATGAGCATGTGATCAATTAACTGAGATTTTTTTAAAAAAAACTAACTTTTTGCTGTTTCTGAAGCAATGCAGAGTACTAAACTCAAATCAATATGTATCCAGGTTTTTTCCCTTTGATGTTTTATTGAGATAATTCAGCACCTAATCAGCTACTTTAATATCTTGCACATATTTCATCTGGGTACTGTACATCCATAATATGAATGGAAAACAGTCTGAATATGGTTTCAAATATGGTTTGTTTGTCATGGCTTGGCCCAAAGAGCCCTAGGAACTATAGTTTTATACAGACATTGTAGGTTTGTTCTTGAATAACACTGGGTGGTAGCCAGTTGTGCCCATCTGCTAGCGGAAATGACTTCCACTCTCAACAGGACTTCTCCTTCCTCTCTTCCCGTGTACAGCTCTCTGCATGCCCACATCTTCTTCCGGGGGGGGGGGGGGGGCTGGGGTACCCTTTGGAGCTGATTTTCGGCTCTGGAGGCAGGAGAGGAAGGAGACATTGCATACCAGCCCCTATAGAAAACTATCATTCCCAAAAAGCAATTATCATTAAAACAGCTTTGAAACTCCTTTAAATAAATAATGTAGACACACAGAGCATTGTTGAAAAAGGAAGCAGCCAAGCAGACACCAAACTTTTTACTGACTGCTATAGTCATAGGTGCCAACTCCCAGATTGAAAAATCCGGGATCGGCGCGTCGCAGCACCGGAAGTCGTGCTGCGGCCATTTTGGAACTGGGCAGAGAGGCACCGGAAGTCGTTTCTACGCATGCTCTGCCCATTTCCAAAATGGCCGCAGCGCCAGAAATCGCTTCTGTGCATGTCCAGAGACTCCAGACACGCACAGAAGGAGCCTCCCCGGGCCGGTAAGAATCCAGGGGATTTACAGGGGTTTTTAAAATCTGGGCTGCCAGCAGGAAACGGCTGGAAAAACGGGGGTTTCCCGGAGAATACGGGAGACTTGGCAGCTATGCGCTTTAGTAACACTGCATCCAGACATGATGCTAAGCTATGGTTTAGTATTACATGAGCAAGCATCAGGTTTCTGCACTGCCTCTTCCCTCTTTGATTAAAGTTAAATAAATTGGAGTTCTTGTTAGTAAATGCACCAATAAAAAACAGAGCAAGAACTCAAGCAAATATAAGATTCAATAGTGAGAATAATCCCTACTAACAAATCAAATATGAATTGCAAAAACAAGAACACATATAGCCATACAGAAATTGTAAACTCAAAGCTACAAGGATATATACACAACAATAATCTGTTACAGCATTAGATGTGAGAGTCTTTAAATTAGGTCAAGTTCATGCTAGTCCAAAATCAGGATTTTCACATCAAACACGACATTGATATATCCTGATTGGCTATATGTGTTCTTGTTTTTGCAATTCATATTTGATTTGTTTTAATTACAATAATTTGCCACTAACATTAATGGCTACAATCTAGTTAGCCCTTAACTTGGATTTGAGGGCATGTGTGAATTAGTAGTTCTTTCTTCATTGTTTTAACATTGATTTATATTTATTAGTAACTTTGCATTAATGTAAAATTTTATATATAACTGTATATTTCTGTAATACTTTGTTTAAGTTGCCTGTTGTTGCTTCAGTTTATTTGTACACCATATCTTAAGCAGTATAGAAATTAAAGCAAGCAACTTGAAAAGCAGTTAACTCTTCCTGCATATTTCTGTCTCTCTGCCTCTATGTCTGTCTGTCTCTTCTCCCAGTGTTGCTTTTAAAAGTTACCCAAATTTCAAAATCAGCCTTTCCTCCAACACTGGATTTTTGTGGGGTTTTGAGGGGGGAGGAGAAAAATCAAATAAAGATGCTTTATTGTATGTGCAATTCCATAACACCTGCACCTTTGGACTGTAGAACAAGATTGAGATAATTTACCAATATACAGCTTTAAACATGTGATATGCAAACATTTTGTTTTTTGTTTTTTAAAAAGACAGTTAAATATAAGGGAACATTTTTTTTTACATTAAATGACTTTACATTTCTTATATTTTGGATGAACAAAGACAACTTAATATTAATGACGTTAACATAAAAGCTATGCTGCATAGATAGATTGAATACATGATATGAACAAATGGTACAAAATGATGCAAAATTACCAGAATACTGACTTTAATGAGCAGAATGCTATTTAACACAAACAGAATTAATAATAGTTGTGGTAGTGATTTTTATTTTTATTTTTTAGGAGACAGGATTATTTAGACAGTTTTTGTTGTTCAAAGATAAAATGTTTTATAGTGGGTGAAAGAAAGTTACCTGGAATACAGTTAAAAGAGCTTGTGGGAAATTATCGAAGGTGCTCCGTTTTGTTTGAGTTTCATCAAAATTAAATTTGCCTCCAAACAGCTGCATTCCAAGCAATGAGAAGATTATGATGAAGAGGAAAAGCAGAAGCAACAGTGAAGCAATGGACTTCATTGAGTTTAACAAGGATGCTACCAAGTTGCTCAGGGATGTCCAGTGCCTACAAATTAAAATGCGTGTGTTAACCAAAAAAAACCCGTAAAAGAACAGTGCGTGATGAAATATTACAAAAGAGCTGCGGATCATACAAGTGTCAGTAGAACTCAGCAGTAACTTGTTGTTGTTTTTTAAAAAAAGCTCACTGCCTTTGATTTGATCTTACCTGGTTACTTTAAAAATACGGAGGAGACGGACACAGCGGAACACTGAAATTCCAAGGGGTGACATAATTTCCAACTCCACCAAGATGGTTTCAACAATGCCGCCACATACCACGAAGCAGTCAAAACGATTAAATAAGGATACAAAGTATGACTGCAGGCCCAAACTGTACATTTTTACCAACATTTCACAGGTGAATAAAGCCAGAAGAACTTTGTTAGCAATATCTGGAGGGGAAATATTCAGAAAATTATATTGGTTTTTACACCTCTGATTCAGTTTCATATGTTCTGCAGAAAACAATGACAGTTTCTATTTTGACCTCTTTGAGCAAACAGAATCCTTCACTCCACATTCTTCTCAAGCTATGATGATGCAAGCTATCCCCACCAAACCATAGCTCAGAAATAAAGGAATTTGGTTCATAGCATTTCAAAGCAAATTTTCATTTCCTTCTTAAAATACACCAGTTTTACCTTTAGTACAGAAATGTTTCACAATTCAGCGGGATTCTGATGTATGCACCAAGATTGACATATACAGGGTCTGCTTTGTTGTATTGTATAAGTACAAATACCCTAGTACAAATTTCGTAGTAGACTCAGAAAAACCTCTCAATGACATAGACCAGAGGTGCTTGATAAGAGTAAAGCGCCGTCAAGTTCAAATTAGCCTAGATTGCAACCCATCTAATCTGTGGATTGCAATCCATCTAACCTGGATAAACTCTAGCTACAACTGACTACACGGGGCTAAAAAATTGCTTATACTTTCCCATTGATTTTTCCCCACACAGATTAAACAACCCAGAATGTCTACAAAATGCTAAATAAATAAATGGCTCGGTATTAAGTCTATAACAGTATTCTATTAGTTATTGAATGAATAAGAACACATTTTCATTTTACCTTGTATTTGTGTCAACCAATCAGGCTGGTTGTAATGCTCAGATGAGATAGTTAATGTGTTCAGGAAGACCAGTACAATAACTAACCAATAAAACGAAACAGATTTGACAGCAGCTCTGCATCTTCTTCTATTGAATCGGTTCCATCGACGCCAACGCCGACTAAAATATAAAACAGCAGACATATTACAGCACAGAATAAAACCACAAAAATTAGGCTTGACGAAAAATTCTTCTAGGTAAAGGTATCGTGGTTGACTGTCTTGGTGCAACCAAACCACAGAAATAACCCTGCTCTCGTGCCCATGCACCATAACTCAGTTAGTTAGGGGATGCAGCAGACACTCAGTAGATTTATCTCAAGGACCAGGTAGATGTGATAGGTGTAGACCAGGCATCCCCAAACTGCGGCCCTCCAGATGTTTTGGCCTACAACTCCCATGATCCCTAGCTAACAGGGGGAGATGGGAATTGTAGTCCAAAACATCTGGAGGGCCGAAGTTTGGGGGTGCCTGCTGTAGACAATTCTTAACACACTCTGGTCCCAGGGTGTTTAAGGCTTTAAAAGTGAGAACCATCACTTTGAACTAATCTCAGAAACAAATAAGCAGCCACTACAGGTTACAGTATCAGAGTTGGATCCAGATCCCTTCTGTCTGATCCAATAAACGTTCTGACAACTGCAGTCTTGGCCAACAGAAGTTTCCGAACCGTCTTCAACGGCGGCCTACATAGCAAGCATTACAACCATCTGCTGTGGAAGTGGATTCTGCAGCAATGAACAGACAAGGTTCTTTGTTACCACTGATTGTGGCAGCACCAATCATATACTTTAGGAACAGGAAAATGCATCTCATGCCCCTTTCCCACCTCCTCAAGAGAGAGTATCACCAATTGTATGTTTTAAGAGTCTAAAAAGCAGCAATAAGTGTACATCCACTGCTTCACATAGAGATCTCTGGATCAGACAGGGGGGGAAATCATGTCCGAATAAAGATTATGCAAATCAGGATTAGTTTAAAATTAGTTTCAGGTTAAAATTAGGGGTGAAGTCAGGGATACTATTTATACTTGGTTTTAAAAAAAAGGAAGAAATGTGAAGATGAAATGGAGTCAGGATTTGCTGTTCTCATATTGTTGCCATTAATGACAAAGCTCTTTCATCTTTATCTGTGGATGCCACATTCTACCCCTTAGTCCTCTGTCTTATAAAGACTGGCATTTCATGATGTTTCTAATACATTTAAAATATTTTGGAAATATGCTACACATACATCTGACTTAAGAGCAAATAAAAACAAGACTCAAGAGCAAACTAAAAACATCCAAGGGCTATGGTATGCTGCGAATCTTTGGGAGTCAACTGAACATAAACTGTCGCAGCTACGCCTTTAATGTGAATGTATGTTGAATTTACATCTGATGGCGAGGAAAGATCACAAACACATTATTCATATCACAATATTATGGCCACTCCAGATCTTCAGTAAGCAACTATACCAGTCTTCAGAGGAAGTGCTAAAGCTGACCAGGATGAAAAAGGTATACAGTGGTGCCTCGACTTATGAATTTAATCCATTCCGAAGGCACCTTCGTAGGTTGAAAAATTCGTAAGTCGAAAAGCACCATTGGAAACGCGATTTCCCATAGGAATGCATTGGAAACGGAAAAATTCATAAGTCGAAGCAACCCCATCTAAAAATTCGTAATTCGAAAAAACCCTATCTAAAACTGCCGTGGTTTCCGTTCGGATGTCAAGAAATTCGTAAGCGTGCGGTCATTTGCCCCACTCGTAAGTCAAAAAATTTGGTTGTCGAGTCATTCGTAAGTTGAGGTACCACTGTATGCTGGGACCACAGAGCCTATTAGCATTGGCCAGTGAGGAAGCAGGATTAGAAGAACCAAGGTCTCTGTGCAATTCACACCAACCCCTATCCCCCTAGGATGGTGGCAGGAAGTAATTTAGCACTTTCAACACTATTGCAAAAAGCATTCCTTATGCTTAAGCTCGCACATCCTGCAAACCTGTCTACTTTCATGAAATCACCTTTTTGTAGTACGTTTTGCAGGTACACGGATGGTGATGTGGTCTAAACCACTGAGCCTTGGGCTTGCCAATTGGAAGGTCGGTGGTTTGAATCCCCGTGACGGGGTGAGCTCCCGTTGCTCAGTCCCAGCTCCTGCCCACCTAGTGGTTCGAAAGCACATCAAGTGCAAGTAGATAAATAGGAACCGCTCTGGCGGGAAGGTAAACAGCATTTCCGTGCGCTGCTCTGGTTCGCCAGAAGCGGCTGAGTCATGCTGGCCACATGACCCGGAAAAACTGTCTGCGGACAAACGTCAGCTCCCTTCGCCAGTAAAGCGAGATGAGCACCGCAACCCCAGAGTCGTTTGTGACTGGACTTAAGTAACAACAGGTGTTTAGGTAGACTGAAGTCTACCAAATGCATGAAGTTGTGTGGCCATAAGCAAAAACATCTAGGGCTCCAAATTAAATAAAGAAGTGAAGGTGCAGTAAGCCCACATGGACTGGGGCATATCTCAGCCCTGACAGCAGATTTTATGTGAACGGGAAAATATAGAATTCTTCTCAAGGCTTTAGAAATCCTGAGCTATAGATCTTTAGATACATCTAGCCACATTTGTATATATAACCATAGTTATTGTCTTTTTCTTCACTGCTGAGTTTAGGGAAGAAGAAAAAACCATTTTGAATATTCCTACCAGGAGAAATCCAAAATCCAATGAATGCAGTATTGATAGTTTAAGAGTTTTAAGTTCAAGATTAAGAGATTTAGTTGTATAGATGATTGATTAAATTATAGAAAGAGAAGTAGATAAGGAAACAACAACCTTGAGTTTTTTGGGGAAAGTTTCTCAAAAGGTAAGAAACTTTAGAAAAGAATACAAGCTACTTGAATTTGTATTCTTAGGTTTTAGTGTGACAAAGGCAAAGTTAAGAAACAAAGGAAGATACCATATTGAGAATATGACTGATTTTTTTTATTGTGCTTCTAAATATCTGCCTAAAGAAAAAGGACATTAATTTTATTGTTCAAATTATAAATAAACCATGAAATATTGTATGGGTGAATTTCAAAATAAATAAAAATATTTTTGTTGTGATTCTGACACATTACAAAGCAGCATCCTTGAAATATGGTATAAAATACTTCAAGTACTGCCTCTCCTCACATAAACTGACTTGGACCCTGTGATCATCAGCGGAGGCCCTTCTTCATGTGCCTCCTCCAAGAGAGCTCTGGAAGGTGGCAACACCAGAATGGGCCTTTTCTGCAGTGGCTTGTGGAATCTTCTCCCCAGGGAGGCTGATCTGGCACTTTCATTACACATCTTTATGTGCCAGACAAAACATTCATCTTCTCCCAGGCCTTTGGCTAGTTGATCTATGGCCTTTAAGACCAATGACCTTTAAGAACACAAGCTTGCTCCAAATACTGTTTGGTGTCATCCAAATATATCAGACATCATAGCCTTTTATGCAGACAGTGTTAGCATTACTTAGCTCCTGTGCCAAATATCCCCACCCCAACATTATGTGCACCATTCAGGCTCTCCTCCAGTGTCCATGTCTACAGTGTAAACATTTGTAAGGAGGAGGCCTGCAGTCGTCCACACTGTACCCATGGCTACATACACAGCGGGGGGGACGGGACCTGTGACCTTCCAGATGTTGTTGGACCCAACCAGCATTCCCAAAGATCAAGGGCGATGGGAGTTATGTCCTGAACTATCTGGAGGACTACAAGTTCCCATTCTCTGATATACAACATGTCCATCTATTGTCTGTGTTCAGGGTTTCAGATCCAGTAGAAGCTTTCATGTGTGCAACTATGGATGTAAAGGACCCCTTCTCTATGTGGAGTTGTTAGGGAAGGGCCTAGATGCAGTGTGCAACATTAACACAAGGCTACTCAGTGCAGCCCCATTCCTTGTTCTGTGTTGATGTACATGGGAGCTAATAGCACCTGCATAGGACATTTGTGCCACATGAACAAAGAGGTTCACACTCCAGAGACTTTGGATTGAGTCTTTCTTGCAACATGTGAGGAACGCAACACTGGAAAAGTCAATGGAAGGATAAGTGGAGGGGTGGAAGAGTTCACATTGATCTAAAGGCTGGTAGATTTGAGGCAGAGGAAGAAGCCACATCAGATGCAATATAATAATAATAATAATAATAATAATAATAATAATAATAATAATAATAGACTCTGCCTTTCTCATATAAAGCAATTGAGGTGGCTAAAAAAGCAATTAAAAACTGCACAAAATCAGAGTATCTCATGAGAAGGTTAAGATTGTTTCATTACTTATCACGTATCCAGCCTCAGCATGTGAAAACAAAACAGCTGCATATTCTTTTTTCTGTTATTCCCCCCTCCATTTGCATTCAGTTCCTCTGCTGTTTCCTTTTGTCAACTTTAAATTGGAAGCTCCTCAGAGCAGGGAACTGCTCTCTTGTGCTCTGAAATGCTCCACACACTGAATTTTTAAAACTATCCCATTTCTATGGGACAAACCGTGTAAATGGGAAGTGGTAGAGCACCCACTTCAAATGCAAAGGTCGTAGGTTCAATCACCAGTATCTCCATATAGGGCTGGGGAAAACCATGCCTGAAATCCCGGAAAGCTGTAATTATTATTAATGATTATTATTATTATACAGGCAATACTGAGCTTGATTAATGGACCAATGGACTTCGTATATGGCAGCTCTTTGTGTTCTTTAAGCCATTATTGTTTTGTTCTTTAATTACCTGCTCATGGTTTTGTGGCCAAATGTTGTTAGATTGCATATGATGCTATATACATTTCTTGTGCATTCAGTAACACGTTTCTTTAAAAAGTTTCAGTCATATTCAACCATAATATGTTTAGATTAACAGGAAACAGTTAAGGTGCAGGGGGAAAGCGATGAAAGAGAGAGAGAAGAATACTGACCTGAACTTGGATTTTGAGATAATTTGACTAAAAGAAAAGGAAAACATATGTTTAAAGAAAATACGTAACAATTGTTTACACAACTCCTTCTCCCTTGAAAGCTATGTTGGAAATTAAAAGCATTTAAAATTATTTCAATCCTGCATGTCCGCTTGATACAGAAATGTTCTATTGGTGTAAATTGCAAAATAATGTCACCTTTTTACTGCTTTTGAAGGATCAGCACAATAAAAGCTTGCATATTTTACATACATAGGAAACATTGCCTTTTTGAATTGATCTTTTATCAAAGCATATCAGTAACGATACTATTAAGACACCAATGTCAAAGTGGTTCAGAAATAGATTATAATCAAAATTTCACGATAAAAAAACAGTGGTTACCTGCTTGTATCTCACCACTCCTCCATGGCACTTACAGCAGATTCCCACCCCCCCTTAACAACCCTGCAAGGTAGGCTGGAAGAGAGTGATTGCCCAACACCATGCAGTGAGCTTGAAAAGGTTGAGTAGGAGTTTGAACTTAGGTTTTCCAAGGTCTAGATCTAGCCACTACATCACACTAGTACAAATCATGGTTTGAATGTGCTTATCAAGCGAAAGGAGATTATCAGAAAATAATGTATGAATTGTTAGGTAACAACACATGATAATAGCATCCATACCTTGTGCAATTTCTAGCAGCTGAACACTCACTACACATTTCCGACTTACAAAATAAGCAGTAAAGGACTACCAACTTAAATAAGCTTCAATGAGTTATTCAACAAATGTACATCCACATCTCAGGGAACTCCATTTTTGTTCAAAGACAATCTTCCTCAGCGCGCACACACACACACACACACACACACACACACACAAAACTTAGATGAAGAAAACTGCTCCTTTGCTCAGGAATTGCTAGAAATAAAATCATTGACTTTCCTACCAAGCTGATTTGTACTCACCACAAAGCTCCACAGCATGCTGGGCCCTCCCCTTCTCCACCAACATTTTCAGTATTCACAGACTCAGTTTCACTTGCTTGCATACTTGCTGTTAGTAAGATAGAAGATATAATTAGATTTTTAGCTCAGCAAAGCCAGCTACACTTTGCTTTGTGTGCATTGCACAGAAAAGCTGTGTATTTCCCAGGTACTTATTTAAAAGCAGGGGTGGGGTGGGGAGCAGAATGAAGTGTGAAAATGTTCGCTTCAGTTAGCTGGCTTATGATTTTCTTCTGCGCAATCCCATTGTTTAGCCTGCACTGGAAAAGCTGACTCCAAATCCAGTTTGGATATAAATGGTTTACAGCAAGCAAAGTTACAACCCTAGCAACATCTAAGGTGCTTTTGTGGGCAGATTAGCCCATTGCGTAGAGTTAGAATGGTTAAGTATTAAAAAGTTTAGCTTGAAAGGTTCCAATGAGCTTTCGTATACCTTCTAAACCAGGATGGTGAAATGCACCGTCTGGAGTGCTGCATGTGGCTCTCAATGCCTTTTTTTGTTGACCCTCAGCAACACTTAGGTGAAGCAGTTGGTTTTGGGAAGGAGGCATAAGTGCTCTGCCAGGGTCCTAGAGTTCTCCGTCCCCCTTCCCAAAGCCTAGTTAGCACTTTCCCAGGTTTGGGAAGAAGGTGGGTAGGACCCTGCCAGAGCCTCATGCCTCCTTCCCAAAGCAAGGCAACGTGAGGGCAAGGAGGGGACCCTCATATTTTGGGCTCACTTCCCTCTCCTCTCTAGGTTCTATGCAGCCCACTTGGCATGGAAACTTGGGCTGCCCTGTTCTATAAGCTCAGCACAAAGAGGATAAAATGGAAAAGTGCCTCCGTGCCTTGGGCACCGACCTTCCTAGTTGCAATCATAGTGGCGAGTGGGGAGACTGGCTGCTGTGCTCATGTCCTGCTTGTGGGCTTCTTAGTGCAAAATTGTGCTCTGGCAAGGCAGAGCACAACAGTTTACATTTTTCTAAGACCCAGCATGTTCACCCATGCTTATGTTGGTATGGTAGCAACTAAAAGAATTAACTACAAGCACCAGGAAGCTCCTGGTCTTAATCTTGCCTCTGCCATGCACAGCTCTCTCACGCCGCTTGAGGGTAATAGCACTGATCTATTGTAGAATGTTGTTGTAAGGATTATAAAGCCCATATAGCATTCACAAGTGAACTGGTTCAATCTGTAGGTGGAGGTTAGAGGTGGGGCTAACCCATTGACTGTGCATACTTTAAGAATGTCTGCACAGGGCCAGAGGAGCAAGGATATAGGGAAAATTGATAATGCTTCGCATGGAAGCTGGGATGAAATCATTGCCACAGCACACATAATAGAGAGACAATTTCTTGCCAGTCCAGAAAGACAGGCTGTCACCTAAAGCAGAACAAACAAATAAACAATAAACTGGCTTTTAAATTACCAGGACTCAGTTCCAGTAACACTTCTGCCTTCACTATCTTCACAAGTTTTGTCAGGGACAGTTCTGACAGCTTCTATTATCTTGCTACTTGTTCGAATTAAACAATTTCCTCAGGTGTCAATGTTTTGTACATTTGCCCCCATTAAAGTTCTGAAGTACTGCTAGGTTGAACATACACTGTCTATGGCTCACTCCAGCCTGAGCACAACTAGGGTTGCCAGACTCAATAGAGGAGAGGACTTCTGTGCCTTTAATTGCCCTGCTCTCTTTTGAGTCTGGAAACCTTAAAGAGAAACCAGCAGACCCTTTGTTTAATTTCCAAGCAAAGGGTCTGCTGGTTTCTCTTTTAGGTTTCCAGACTCAAAAGAGAGCAGGGCAATTAAAGGCACAGAAGTCCTGTCCACTATTGAGTCTGGCAACCCTAAGCACAACACCATGCCTAATTCACAACCATGTGTTGTGATCTGCCAGGTGTAAATAAGAACCCTTCCCTCTTTTTAATCACAGTCTGGTAGCAAGCAAAATAACCTAAAGAAGGCCAAGATATGTGGATAGTGGGGTTGCATTAAACTTGGGTAGTGGGATCCACAATCCTTTTGAGTTGTTGTCAAACAACTCTCATTTTGATCTACTCTGTTTAATTTAATGCCTTTCCAAGCAGTATAAATCAGTATGCACACTTAACTGGGAGTAAGCTCCACTGAGCATATGGGAACGTACTTTTGAGTAAGCATGCCTAAAATTGAACTGTTAGTCACTTGTTGCACAGGATTCAGACTTCTTCCATCAATGTATTGATTCTGTTATCTATCACACTTTCTCAGTCCGTTCTCAGTGTGGCATGGCAGTGTCACCAAGCATCATTCAATAATTCCTGCAAAATCACTACTAATTATAAGCAATTGCACATCTTATTTATTTATTTGTTCACCAGAGAGTGACAATTTCTCCACTCCACCACTTAACCCAGGCACCCCCAAACTTCGGCCCTCCAGATGTTTTGAACTACAATTCCCATCATCCCTGACCACTGGTCCTGTTAGCTAGGGATCATGGGAGTTGTAGGCCAAAACATCTGGAGGGCCACAGTTTGGGGATGCCTGACTTAACCACTTGAAAGGTGGTAAACCCTTAAACTCTCTCTGCCTCTGATTAATTTCTAGGGACTGTCTCCCCCTTTCTAATGTTGAAGCGTGTGTCTCCCTGGGTTTAAAAAAATAGAACATGTGAATGTTTCAATGCCCCGCCCCACCCCGCCAACTCAGCTACCCACATTTAAATCACTACCAACACTGGTTCAGGCCTAGCGAAGGATAATTCTAAAGGAAGGAAACATTATCCAGAAAAGTCCTTAAATTTATTTGCACAAAAAGCCACCAAACCTCTGGACCGCCCCACAAAGCAAAGAAAGAAGTTCCAATATATCCATGCACTTGGAAGAAAGTAAACAGTTCATTCTGCTGGCACTGCACAACACTGCAAACATACATTTTTGCCATTGGCAAAAGTACCAGATGTCCTTGTTTTTAAGAGAAAGCTTGTCCTTGGTCAATGCGCCATCGTATCCTGAAAGCTTTTAAACGCTTTATGGTTTTCATCACAGTGAAACTAAAGTGATGTACTCATTTCTGACTCATTTGCCTTTCTAGATCGTATGCTTCAACTTGATTGAGAGCTATTCAATGGAAAATTAAATGAGTATAATGAAATTTCAGCTTACAATTGTTGCACTGCAGCAACAATCTCTTTGAAGCATGCATTCAAGCAGCAAATCACTTCCATGCAAGATGTGTGTCCACATGCAATTTAGGGAATATATTTACTCCCAGGCGTTTGAAAATTTAAACAACAGCACTCAAAACTCATTGCCGAGATTGAAACACACCCACTGCAAAACAGAACACATTTTTTACCGTGTTTGTTTGACCCACGGCAACATCTAAATCTGCTTTTCTTCTTGTCGTCTAATAAATCAGCCAACGTAACCCCTTCATGTTAAACACATGCAACCCCGTCAATAAAACAGCAGGTGGCAGCAGCAGCAGTGCAAAAGACAACAAAGGATCCACATTCAGTGCAATGCCGGTTCAGATGCTACATGACACAGGAGGACTATATTGGCTTTGCTATCAGCAACTGCAGCCTAAATCTAGGACTGTGTAAAATTGAGAGGACTGAAGTGGCGAGGTTTCTGGATTTCATTAAGAGCACCCGATCATCTCCTCCCTCTTAAGCCTCCCAGGTGAAATCTTAGAAGCCAAAAGGTGTGTTTGTGGAGGAAGGTAGCTGCACAGGCAGCTCTCCTATGGCTATCAGAAGCAGAATTATATAAAATAAAGCATGCATAGGTAAAGGTAAAGGGACCCCAAGACCGTTAGTCTTGAACGACTCTGGGGTTGTGGCGCTCACCTCACTTTATTGGCCGAGGGAGCTGACGTACAGCTTCCGGGTCATGTGGCCAGCATGACTGAGCCACTTCTGGCGAACCAGAGCAGCACACGGAAACACCGTTTACCTTCCCGCCGGAGCAGTACCTATTAATCTACTTGCACTTTGACGTGCTTTCGAACTGCTATGTTGGCAGGAGCAGGGACCAAGCAACGGGAGCTCACCCCCGTCGCGGGGATTTGAACTGCCGACTTTCTGATCGGCAAGCCCTAGGCTTGGTGGTTTAGACCACAGCGCCACCCGTGTGCAATTTCTGTAATTGATACACATTGCAGGGCTGTAGCCTAGTTGTCAAGCATGCGTGCAAAAGGTCCTGCATTCAATTCACCAGATAAAAATGGGGATGCCTAGTATCTGAAAGGCTGCAGAGGCACCGCCAGGGCTTATCCACATTTACTGTACTTTCTAGGCACAGATCCCCACTTTAAAGCGCTTTGTCCGAGTGCTTTCCCCATGAAAACCTGTCCTTTAAAGCTGAATCGGAAAAAACGGCAATTCAGCTTTCAAGAGGAAAAAAGTGTTCAGACACAGGACTTTAAAGTGTGGACCTGTGCCTAGAAAGGCAGCTCAAAAGGAAGTCTGGATGAGCTAGATGTGCCAATAGTCTGGTAAAGCAGCTTCCTGTGCTCCTAAAACCAATTTTCTTAGGGGCAGAATTTTTGATTAGTTTTTGAAGTAATCGTAGTAACTACATTCTTGCTTAAATTAATTTACTCCTTACCAAGCTGGGGGAGGGCTCACAATATAGATTCTGAGGGATCAGAGGTGAGTCATTGCTGGGAGTTGCACAGATCATAAACCGCTTTCTATTCAGTGATTAGTAATTAGCATCCTGATAGTTTTACAAGAGTATCTTTACAGTAGAGTATAAAGATTAAGGGCTGATTCACAGAACTGCAAATCAGGCTTGTCTTTCAACTCAAGTTAATTGTTTTGCCTGCTTGGGTTGAATGTGTCAACTCCCACAAACATAAATTGCACATGGATGTTAGCACAAAATTCGTCAAAGGCACTGATACCTGAGATTTGTGGTTTTTCTATCCAGGCTGGCAAGCAGCTCTTCCCAGTCTTGGATACCCCAGATTCTGCAGGACTACAACTTTCATCTTCCCTGACCATTGGCCAAAATGGCAAAGGACTGATGACAGTTGTTGTCCAATAATATCTGGGGACCAAAAATAAGGGGGGAGGGCAGCTACTTTAGCACATGTTATAAAACCAACTATACAGTATTTCTACTATTATAAATCAGTGTTGTCTATTCCAAAGGAGAGCAGGGTGGATTTTTATATGCAATATTAAGGCTACAATTCTATGAACATTAACCCGGGGGGGGAGCTCATCACTGAACACAGTGGGACTTTCTTCCAAGTAAGCATGTGTAGCATTGGCCTGCACATGCAGATACCAGTTTCCCCATGGCTGACACAGCCCTGATCGTATCCAACTCTGAACTGGGAATTAACAATGGACTTGCAGAGTTACTCCAAAGACTAGCAAGACAATTAAGCACCTTGCGAGACGGTGGGTTAGAAGTAACATAAAGCTAAGTTGGGACGCAGGTGGCACTGTGGTTTAAACAACTGTGCCACTTAGACTTGCCGATCGGAAGGTCGGCGGTTCAAATCCCCGCGGCGGGGTGAGCTCCCGTTGTTCAGTCCCAGCTCCAGACAACCTAGCAGTTCGAAAGCACACAGTGCAAGTAGATAAATAGGTACTGCTCCGGCAGGAAGGTAAATGGCATTTCTGTGTGCTGCTCTGGCTTCACCAGAAGTGGCTTAGTCATGCTGGCCACATGACCCAGAAAGACTGTCTGCAGAAGTGGACAAACGGCGGCTCCCTCGGCCTGCAAAGCGTGATGAGCACCGCAACCCTGGAGTCGTCTGCAACTGGACTTAACTGTCATGTCAGGGGTCTGTTTACCTTTTTAAAGCTAAGTTAAAGGGTCAGTTGTATTAAAACTGGTCGTTTCCACACCATCACATTCTACAGCAATGAAAACTAAATATGTTGCTGCAGCAGAAGTGCAAAAAAAAATCTCATCAGTAAGACCAACCAGCATCACTCTGATTACACTCATTTAAGAAATCAGTTGACAAAGTGCATGTCATTCTCACATAAGATAGGGAGTAATTAATTTTCTGTAATCTAACTACAGTATCACACAATGGCATTTTAAGTGGTAGAATCTTCCCAGAGAATAAAAAGGAGAGATATGGCAGGGCACTATAGATTGTGTTTTGAGAAAGGCATGTTTCTTAACAGAGCACAAATAATAATAATGCGGCCCAGCAACTGATCTTAAGCAACTTTAATTATTTCCCTGTTAAATTTTATGTTACTCAAAGATTTTCCGTAGCAATATTCAGAATGTTCTGAATAGCCTACTCTGAAATATATTCCATGGTGATATTGTTAACAGATTAACTGTTCCATTACAGGATGTGCTTGATATGGCACAGATTGCTGCTTTACGATACCATTACCAGTAACACACAAAGACAGTGGATGCTTGATCAGGGCCAAAGAACATCTCTGCAGAGGTTGATAATAGTAGGATCATTGCCTGAGACAGATATCCTTGACTCTAAAATTAGCCAAGCAAGTGGCTAAAATTGCTGTTTCCCTTTTAGAAGCACCAAGGGATGGATCTCCAGATAGACCAATTTTCTCTACATCCACAAGATGTTGGTGGGCAATTTGGGGGTTGTTCTGCCGCCATATCTGGCTTCAGGAGTGAAAAGACTGAAAAGAAAAAGAGGCTCCCCAGCTAGCTAGTTCTTCTATCTAAGCAGCTTAAAGAAAACCTAAATGTTAAGGAGGATTTTTGATTCTATGCAAAACTAGCTGTCAGGTCAGCAATTTCTAGCCTGGTCCTCTAATAGTTAACACTTTGGTGTAGAAAAATTTCTCTTCAGAAAATTACTGCTTGCTGTAATATACCCACATTTATTTTGACAGTTTGTCAAAATAAAACAATAATCTTACATTCGTCAGTAAGATTTAAAGTAACATAAAATGCAGCCTGACATTTTAGGACTGAAAATGGCTCTTGCAACTCACTGCTAGATCTCAAGGATGCAGATTCTGTACATGCCAACCCTTCATATACTTATATGTATTTTTAACATAACATTTTGAATGAATACAAAATGTACCCGAGGTTGCAATCTATTATTGTTATTATTACATTGATTACACGCTTTTCACCAGCAGGTCCTAGGGTGGGTTACAACAATTTAAAATTCAGAATTAAAAACAGTTAAAACAGAGTACAATCATAGGTATAGGGTGGATCCTGGAAACAGACATCTCAGGTGTTAAATGACAGGGTAAAGAGGTGCATCTTCAGCATTCGCTGAAACTTGTATAGCAAAGAAAGCTAGTTGCACCACAACTGATGCTCTCTTCTGGGCTGCCACCACCTGCAAACTTCTGACAGAGGTGGAACTGCTAAGCTGCTGATCATAACACCTGGGAGGGTTTGTAGGGAAAGAAGAGCTCTCTCTGATATATGGGCCTAAGAAGTCATTTAGAGCTGCAAACACTAGCATGAGCACTTTGAACTGGGCCTGGGAACAAACCGACAGCCAATGCAGCAGTTTATGTGTGTTCCTAAGGCAAGCCCAGCCGGTAATCTGGTCGCTGCATAATAATGTTAGACTGAAGGTAAAGAAAGTAGTAATTTACAAGAGAAACAGTTATCTGCAGGTGGGGGAGAGGGGAGAATTACATTACAGACATGTGAGTATAATGCTGTTATGTGAGCAACAGTCTATCCCAGGCATCCCCAAACTTCGGCCCTCCAGATGTTTTGGACTACATTTTCCATCTTCCCCAACCACTAGTCCTGTTAGCTAGGGATCATGGGAGTTGTAGGCCCAAACATCTGGAGGGCCGCAGTTTGGGGGTGCCTGGTCTATCCCATACAGTAAACTATTTTTACAGCACACTATATTCTTTCGTTAACAGTAATAAAGTGAGAAGACATGACATACTATTCCGTTTGCCTTCTCCATCACCTTCCTCTTCGTTCTCAGGGTCAATATCTTCTGCTTGTGTAATCCAATCCAAATAGCCTTTGAGATCCTCTTCAAGCTGCTGTTTTTCACGCAGCTTCTGAAAATCTCCCCTGGCCTTGGCTTTTTCTCTTTCCTTGGAAAACTCCCTATTGGGTTCAGATAAAACGTAACAGAAATATTGATTTGTGAAGCTGAAGGCTTTCTGAGGGGAAAAAAAATCAGACCCCAGTATTTCTTTTTCACACAGTTAAACAAAATAAAGAAACTGTACAGAAAAGTGAACAGTTTCCACAGATCACAACAGTCATACGAGTCACATACCATGCTTCATTCCTTATACACTTATTAAGCTTCTATGTACTGATAATAATAATAAAAATACAGCTTACAATTATTTGGTCACCATAACTAAGTTGACATCATGTTGGATCTTTCCTCCCACCCTTAAAAACCTCAATGTTACTGATATATGTACGATATTATGTTGTACTTCTCCTTTATAAATTAAACGATGATTCTAAATAGCACCTTCTACTTAATAGGGCCAAGGTTTGAAGGCATAATGGCTTCGTGGAATTACACCTGGGGGAAATGGCATATACCAATGAAATGTAAGTGTGAACACATATTTGAGTAAAAGGCAGTTCATTTCAAACCTAAAAGCAGGATTTGTCCCCATGAGTCACCTGTACAAGGGTGAATCTCCTTTACGCAAAACATCCCAACAGAATTAAGTTTCCTATGTGGAAATTTCCAAGCTATCTCACATCAGTATGAATAGAGGGAGCCCATGATGGACAGGGGAGAGAATGCAAATGACAGAGTTTCGAGTCTGCTCTTCGATGCTGCAATTTTGTCCTCAGGAGGGTGGGGGAATAAAACAATGCAGCGCAGCTTGCTTGACTGAATAACCAAAGACCCTCAAACAAAAATAAAAACCCTTAATCTGAGTGAGAGAAATGACCATAGTGGTCACAGAACACATGCCTTGCAAGGAGAAGGTTGCAGATTCAATCCCTAGATCTCAGGGCGCTGAATTGGGAAAGACTGCTGCCCAAGACAGAAGAGACCCATTGCCTGATATTGCTAGACTGTGCTGGGCAGGATGAATCAATGGTCTGGCTCACTGTAAAACAACATATTACAGTGGTATGGGGTTTTTTTTCCACACAGTGAAAAAACCCCATACCACCAACTGGCCTCCCTTCCGCCTACAACTACAGATTCAACAATTTGATGTGCCATCAAATTGTTGAATCTGTAGTTGTGGGCGGAAGGGAGGCCAGTTGGTGGTGTGGGGTTTTTTCGCTGTGCTGTTGTATTGTGAGGGGAATAGTGTTTGTATGAGGTACATTTTTTCTTTACATTGCAATGTAGTCAAAGCAAAATTCCAAGTATGGTTGATACTTGGCCAATAAAATTATTCTATTCTAATGGAAGCTTCCTGATCAAAAGAAAATGACTTATGGAAACCACTGGCACATTTCCTTTAAATGAGTCAAAGGTACATGACAACGTCTGTTCCCAAATTGGAAATTCTTCATTATCTCTTGGAATTATCTATCTTAACACCCCATTGTGCTGGGCTGGGCTGGGCTGGATTTACGTGTTGGATTTGAGCCAGTCTCACTGTAAATCAGACTGCCCCCCTCTACCTTCCATCCTGCTCATTTTGGATTTGGTGGTGGCACTGCTACAGAGGAGAGAGAGGTTTGGATTGTGCCCGTAGGCTGTACTCCTACATACTCTTACCTGGGAGTAAGTCTCACTGAACTCATAGAACTACCACTGAACTGAATGGGACTTACTTCTGAATAGACATGCATAGATTTTTGCTGTTAAACAATAAAGGTGAGAACCTAGATAATGCATTTATTGTAAAGATGACATCTAAACTCATCAGTCACACTCCCCCAAAACAGCCCAGTAAGAACTCAGCATGCTCAGCTGTTACCAGGAGACACAGAATCTTGAGTGTCAGTTGAAAAAGAAATAATTCATAAAGCTGAAATATGCTAGAGAAAGTTGTGGCTGCCTAGAATCCTAAACAGAATAATTCCTGTTAGGGGATTATGATATACTGCAACATTCTGTTGCAGGTACCATTCATTTCAGTGGAACTTGGTCAGAAGATGTTCCACCAGAACCCTCACCATGCCTTCACCACTTCTATGAAATAATATCAGACTTCACAGATTGAAGTCAACCTACTCATCCCTACAGATGAGAGATTCATGAAAGACTATGTAGTTATGGCTGCTACAACAGTACTATTACACGTCTGCACTTTCACTAGAACACCTGAATGTGACTTCTAATGGCCAATCTAGATAATGCAAGAAACACATCGCTGCATTTCACGCATCTGTTTTTGCTTATGTTAAATAACAGCAGTGGAGAAGGGAGTCCAATTAATATTGGGATCATGGTGTACAAGGGTGGGTTGTGGTTTTTTTAAAATCCATTTCAACTTACACCAACATCACTTCCTGAAGTGGAAGTGATCATTTCCTGTGGAAAAGAAGCTACTATTCGCATCTGCAGCCTACGGCAGCCCAACAGCAGCCTTGAAGGGCTGGTTTTCATTGGAATTGTGGCATGGAGAAAAGGTTAAACCTTCCTCCTCCCTGCAACACTGCCATCCCAATCCTGAATGGACCCCCAGCAGCTGCTATTTAATAGAAACAAGAAACAAGAGAAGCAAAACCCAAACCATGTGTTTCGCATATCATCTAGTTTGGCACTAATTATATAGGATTGCAGAAAGTGAACATAATACTGAATGTAATATAATAGTTCAATTTTGTCATGGCTCATGATGTCCATGGTCTGTTGCTTGAAATGACTTGGCAGATATGTATCCTGATGAACAACTATCCAGCAGAAACTCAAAGGGATCCCTACTGCCTACATGGCTTTGCAGAGATATTTTGGGTCTCTACACATACTGCAACATCAGATTCCATTTGACCCAGTGTGAGACAATGATATGTGCTTTTTTTTCTTATTCAAGGAATAGGTGATATTTTGTTTTCAACACTGTGATATATTACCAGATAAATATTGTGATATACTGATATTTTACGATGTCTGAAATGTCTCTTGACTGATTCTTCCTCCGCATCTTATTTCCTACTTCCTCCTTTAAGGACAAAATAAGGTGGGGAGGAAGAAGGAGCTGAGATACATCGCCCAGTCCTACAGCTGAGCAAGCCCCCTTGCCGCTCCGGCTCGCGGAACACACCTGGCGCTAAGGGGAGTGTTCAAAAATGCTCAGATATTCTGAAACCGTTATCGCAATCTGAACTTCAAACCAGTTTCAGACGATGTACAGAAATCCCAGCCCTATCAGGAATAAATGCCTCATCAAACAATGGGTTGGATCACAGTTCAAAACATGATTGAAACATGGGCTACAAATGTTGGGTCACACACATCAAGGTTTTTTTTTAGCACACTTCATTTTAAATAGGAATGCTATTGCTTTTATTTTTAATTCTTGCTTCACTGATATATGTGAGAAAAGGACACTTTTATCCTCTCATTTTGGTGGTGTTGTTTTTTGGCTGTTAATCCTTGACACTGCTGAGAAAAGGAATACTGTCAAGGCTTGTTCATTTTCCTTTAGAAGAAAACTGCAGCTGACAGCTCATTGCCATCTTCTATTTTGTGCATCATTATTTAAATGCCTTTCCCCATTAATCCTCAAAGTGCCATGTAGAAAAGTGTTCTTAGGTACTGTATGTGTGTGCATATTGGTATATAGAATAAACAATATAGAATAAACAAAACTCTTTTTCATTACACAGATTCATTGAAAAAACAGCATGATTGCTGTGCTAGAATGCAAGAAGTGTCAGAAAAAATATGCTAAATGAATAAAAACATTACTTTAACCCGCAGTGCCTACAGAAGGATGTATATGAGGACATGTCAATATATATTCCTTGCTGTCCTCGAGCAAGGAAGTAAATACAACTTACAGATATTTCTTAAAGTGTGTTTGGAAAGATCTTATTTTGTTCCCATGGCTACCCAGAGAAATAGTAATGCCTTCAGCAGAATCTGTCTTCAGTATAAAGCATCTTTTAGTGGTTAGAACTATTCTCGAGAAATAAGATTATCATGCATCATTAAGAGCTGTTCCACTTGTAAATAAGGAATTGTTTTTACAACTTCCAGTTTTCCAGTAATACATGCCAAGTATGCCATTTAAAGATTATTTCTGCACAAAAATATATTAATTCAATTCAGAAATGCTACTTCCACATTACTAGGGCAAAATCCCTGAACTGCTAGCTTGACCAGATGACCTCAGCAAACAAAAGGTGCAGGAATTGTCTTGCTGAACAGATCAAAATGTTGCCAACAAAATATTCCTGGGATTATCCCAAGTCAGAAGCAACAGTGACAATTCCTGTTCCTTGCACCCTAGTAGAGGTATGTCACTTCTTCATGTGGAGGCTGAATATTTTGTTATCATCATAATAGTCATTAGTTTGTTGTCTCCTCACACCTTTTTGAAGCTATGAGCTACCTGTTTGGTAGTGAACATCATCAATTAATTGGCGGTGTAAAGGTAAAGGTAAAGGGACCCCTGACCATTAGGTCCAGTCGTGACCGACTCTGGGGTTGCGCGCTCATCTCGCATTATTGGCCGAGGGAGCCGGCGTATAGCTTCCAGGTCATGTGGCCAGCATGACAAAGCCGCTTCTGGCAAACCAGAGCAGCACATGGAACGCCGTTTACCTTCCCGCTGTAGCGGTTCCTATTTATCTACTTGCATTTTGACGTGCTTTCGAACTGCTAGGTTGGCAGGAGCTGGGACCAAGCAACGGGAGCTCACCCCGTCACAGGGATTCGAACCGCCGACCTTCTGATCAGCAAGCCCTAGGCTCTGTGATTTAACCACAGCGCCACCTGGGAGGGAGAAAAGAAAACATGCCTCTCCACTCCAGAGAGAGTGCTCTGAAGCAGCTTTCAGTTTAGATTCTTGTAATTAAACTGTTTTTACAGTCTTGCAGTGT
Source organism: Zootoca vivipara (assembly GCF_965207765.1). Classification (NCBI taxonomy): domain Eukaryota; kingdom Metazoa; phylum Chordata; class Lepidosauria; order Squamata; family Lacertidae; genus Zootoca; species Zootoca vivipara. Next base: position 78,467,107 of record NC_142584.1, on the reverse strand, counting down.
GTAAGCTAATTAGAACTGTTTAGCCATTTGGTTTTTAACCAATAATATAAATCAATTTACCAAAGGAATAAACAAAAATATACGCATACTACTAGGCTCTGTTGCACTTAGTGCTTAATAAGAGACCCAGTTTTACATTCATAGCTCACTCCAGGAGGTTTTCCTTTCCTTGTGATAGCTGCATCAGTGCCTTATGCTCAGCTGAGTGTTAAATTTTGAACAAGAATGTTCACATCCCATCCTAGCTGTTGACTTACTGGGTGGCCTTGACTTTGTAAACTCAGAAGACTGCCTCATAGGGTTTTTTTTAAAAGAATAAATGAGATTAGGAATCTAAAGCACCCTGCACAGTTGTTTGATTTTTATATAAATAATACAGAGAGTGAAATGTCCTAATAATAATATTTTAGCACTAAAAATGGGAGTCTTATACATAGGCGTATGGCTATTCTTTGCACCAATCTCTATTCAAAGGACTAAGTCTGGAATGTGCCCCTATAAATGTGCCTCAAACTGAGGCTTGCCGTAAGCAATGTTTTGTTGATAGATTCAATTTTACAACTGAATTTATGCATCTAGAATATGGAATTAAATTGAAATCAGCATGGGTAAAATATCAAGCATACTATGGAAGGAATTACAGACTAATCTGAGTTGACTCAGCAACATTCTCACCTCAAATATGACCTGGGGTGGGGGTGGGGTGGGGGAACTTCAACAGAAACAAAACATTACTTTGAAGTGGCTTAGGTCAGGCATCCCCAAACTGCGGCCCTCCAGATACTTTGGCCTACAACTCCCATGATCCCTAGCTAACAGGATCAGTGGTCAGGGATGATGGGAATTGTCGTCCAAAACATACGGAGGGCCAAAGTTTGGGGATACCTGGCTTAGGCCCATACATACAATATCCTAACAAATTTGTCTACTCCAAAACTAGAATTCTCCAAGTCATTAAAATTCTGTTTAGAACTACTATGTGATAATGAGAAAAGAAATGCATGGCTGTTGACAAAATGAATTACATGAATGATAGCCATCTAACATTTGTGCCCTTCAAATGCTTGGAATATATCCTTTGCTGTCAACAGACTCCTTAATTTAAAATAATATTTACTAAGGGCATTCCCTATTCTTGCAGTCTATGTTATCTTAAAATTACATGAAAATTGTATTAAAAAATGACCTCCACTTTAAAATGTTGTGGGGTTTTTTTTATTCTTTTAAAAACAGTTTCAACATTTCATTCTCACATACTCACCTTTAAGGAAGGCTAGATGTAAAACAAAAGGTCTCTCAAATTATATCTTACTTACATGTACACCATTCTATAAACACATCAGTCATGCAGTTCACAAACACAACACACGAAATACAAAGATCAAAAACATTAGACACTTTTCAAAATGCTGAGCATAAATCAACAACACAGGAAATAGTCATATCATATGGAAACATCTTCAGCACAGATTCCAGATTTTAGTTCCTAAAATCCAGAGAACTAAATACAGCCATGTTTTTAAGGCACAGGAATTATTTTGGGAGAGCTTTTACTTTTTAAATTATCATCATCATTTTGGATTGTGGAAGTCTGGTCATGTTTTATAAATGTGCATCTATGCAGACATATGTGTTATTAATCACATTATACATGACAGTATGACTGATTTTATCAGCAGTATATGTGACTAGCTACATGTATGTCCTGGGGAAATCTTTCCTAGAAGCCATTCCTTTAAAAAGAAACAAAAAAACACCAAACCTATTATGTCTCCAAAACTTGAGTGACTTCAATATTTTTCTCATTAATACAGAGATGCAGGAGGCATATTTTACAACGCACTTGCATCATTTACCTTGGAGATAATCTGTTGCATTAATTACTGTACTTCAGGGGAGGATAATGCTTATTACCACAGGCATATAGAAAGCCTTATCCTTGTATCTATGCTAGCAGAGTGATAGTATTTTTCTCATCAGTTTGAGAGATGCCCTTTATATATTCAGAGCCTAGGTTTGCCTGAAGCCTTCTATGCATTCTTCACACAAAATAATAAGGCAATATTCTACTTTCTGGCACCTACAGTCCAAAAATTAATAGGTGATATCCAATGATGTCTGAGAGATGGAATTTTGCTTGTATAATGCAAGTTCCAATTTATCTTCTCCACCCTCCAGCCTCTCTCTCACACAAAACTTGGCTGAGGGCAGGCAGAGGGCAGCAGGAGTCAGAAAAGGAAGACGAGGCCCCATTGCAGGGGTGTGCAGTCACCCACACTTGGTTAGATTTCACTTTATGGTGAAAATTACAGATGTGGTGGGGACTGTTATCTTTAATCTGGAACTATTCTAATTCCAAGAGACTGGTAAAATAGTGAAATACAACATTCTGACTAGCTGCCCTACATTTTGAACAGTTATCATAATTACTCAATATTTTATTTTATTTTCTAAACTAAGAACAAAATGGTATCAGTTTTGGGAACAACCAATTTCTCCTGACCAAGCCCAGTTGTACAGGGAGAACACAAAATAGGCAACTAGCACCGTTTGCATTCATTTCAACCGGGCTTGCCCAAGAAGTTTCCAGGGGGGGTTTCTATTTATCCTCTAATTATATCTAACTATTATTTTTGTCTAGAACGTCACTCTTTTATTGTGGAGGACCTATAGTATAGTATCTACTTGCTCAGAGCAGGACAGCTAATAAATGTCCTTTAATATATTACAAGAGTCACAGCTTGCTTTACTTCATATCCTTTGCAGCCATTTAAAAATATTTTGTTAAGCCTCATGTTCTTTTCTTAGGTGAGTTAGGACATGCAAAGAATTGTGTATGGTTAGCTAGTGCATACAGATCACCTGAATTACTGGGGAAGTGCAGTCATATTTGCAGACATATGTTGTGTTCTGTGAATGGGAATGTTCTCTACGAATGGGAGAGTATGGTGACCTTGGAAATGTTGGTCTTGAAATAGATTCAAATTCATGAAGCACACTAGTAGCCCTAGGTAAGTCACTGTTCCTTAGCCTAACCTGCTACATAGGAAAATACAAATCCAGTAAGTTAAATCCCACCGATGTTAACTAATACGTTGAAACCATTGTGACTGCTCATTTACTGTGCAATCCTACACATCTCTCTCAAAAAGTATGGTAAGTCCCACTGAAACAAATGGGGCTTACTTTGAGGCAACAGGCTACAGATTGTAGGCTTAAGCATATACTGTTACACTAGGAGAGAAGCATTTGATAAAAGACCACAACTCCTCATTATTGCAAGTCTGGAAAACCCTTAGTCCTAGTCTAGTCTAGCTAATAGCACAGGGTTTAGGTAGATCACTGGTCTGGTTTTGTATAAGGCAGCTACTGTGTAACAAATCAGTTTTTTCTTTCTTTATTTCTGTTTCTAAATAGAGATTCTGTATCTATTCAAAATTGCTAAGCTCACAGTAAAATCTATATTTTACATTTAAAATATATAATCAAAGGAGGGCACTTTTCAGTATCTTCTTAAAAACATTTTTGCTGTAACATTGTCATTCAATCATAAATCATCTGCGCACACAATAGAAGGATGGGTGACACCAGAAGACTTGCTAGCCTTGTTACATTTATGTTTCTACTACAGTACTCAGCTGAAAAGATTGTTTGCCATTGAGTTAGATACACCCTGCATAGGACTGCAAAACATTCTGTTTTCTACATTTCCTTATTTTTCTGTGGAAAATATGCGTGTACTCATTGTGTAACACAGCTGCATTGCACAGATTAGTGCAGTTAATGAGGTCAGCACACATTTAGGAAAATACTGCCCAGTGTTAAGTGCGTGATACAATAAAATTTCTGAAAATTGCTGGAACATAGGTGACTATGAAACTTTAACTTACTGCCTATTGCTGTATCTTCCAATAAAGCCATCTTCAGGTGTCTGGGGAGAATGCTTGTGGGCTCAACAAGGAAAGGGACAGGATTGTGCATGTAAGCCTCACCTCCAATATTTCCGTGTGTGCTGGTCCCATTTCAGATGGTCTGAAGCAGGCTTCCTCAACCTCGGCCCTCCAGATGTTTTTGGCCTACAACTTCCATGATCCCTAGCTAGCAGGACCAGTGGTCAGGGATGGTGGCAACTGTAGTCTCAAAACATCTGGAGGGGCGAGTTTGAGGAAGCCTGGTCTGAAGGAAGATTCTACGCACCTCTCAGTGAACATACAGTGGTACCTCGCTAGACGAATGCCTCACAAGACGATAAACACGCAAAATGAAAGTGTTTTGCGATTTCAATTGAGACTCGCAAGACGAAGTTTCCTGTGGCACGCTTCGCAAGACGATTTTTTTTTTGTCCCATAGGGTGCCTCGCAAGACGATTTTTTTCCCCGTCTTGCGAGGCACCTATGGGAAACCGCACTTCAATTCGTCTAGCGAGGCACCACTGTACTTCTACTTTCCCTTCAGACCTTCCTGCTCAATGTGGAAAAACCTGAAGTAGAGCAAGCATGTGCAGAGAAATTGGAGGAAAGACCTCCTGTTTAAGCCCCAAATGCCCGAAAAAGGGCTTACCCAAGGCAGAATACATGAACAAGCTCCCTTGAACCTGAAGAACTACTGACAAGAGTGAATAAAATTATTAAACAACACAACTTGAATGTCAGGTTCTGATTTGAAAGTCTGCATTGGTATGATGCATTATGGATGCAGACAGTGATGTCATACAAGCCCTACATCTGTATGCCACAAGCCTATTTGCTTATTATTTGCCGTTTGACAAGTAATCACATTCTGTTTAATGCCAGAAGTTTGGACTGTGGCTATCTGTTTGGGTATGAATCATTTTCAGACAGTCAGACAGGCCTATTCTTCTGCCAATGTGGCTTGGGGAACTGAAGCTGAAATAGGAGAAGTGCTGTGGGCTTTACAGTGCCCACTTAGTTACATCTCCCTTTATACAATTATGCAGACACCATAATTGGTGCCATCCTGCCATGCTCTTCTTACAATACAGGTAAGGAGCTTCAAAAATATATGGCGATAGGTTGACAAGCTTTCCCTTTTGACAGCTATAGAGATGTTTGCACTACAGTACTTGTGCACTACAGTACTTGTGGCCTTCCCAGCCAGTGATGAGAGCCAGCTGCATGCACAATGTCCTGGATATTCAATAGCTTTAGGTAAGACATCTCCACCAATATAAAGGAGACATCAAAGGATTTGTAAAAAAAACATACAACCAATGTCAATAGAAGCAGAAAATGTGAAGCACCTGCTAACAGGCATATCCTGCTGGTAGTTACACAAAAGATATTGTATGTTTGTTTAGATAAGCTTTTCAAATGCTGAAACTAGGCTTTCAGAAATGGACAACAGCCTTTATCAATATTTTAAAATATGTATGCTTACACAGGTGTCATCTTTCACTCATTGTGTGCAAAATGATGTCTTTAAGGAAGTTAGTACTTCATTTAGTTACTCTTCAGTGATGGGGGGTGTTGGGAACCACTGCAAACACAGGGTGTCATAGACAGGCAGAAACACAAAAGTCCAGACATTCAGAAAAGCAAACACTGGTAAAATGACATGCAGAAAAGCCATCACTGTGAAGCTTGAGCAAACGCATAGGCCATTTCAAACACTGCGGTGGAATATACAAGGTTAATCTAGCTGCTTACCCACTAAGTACACCAAGAACCAGGTTAAGTACGAAAAATGAGCCAAGAATGATAAGACTAACAAAATAGATCCATGGCCATTCACATCCTATTGCATCATTTACCTGTAAAATGTAAGGAAACATGTTATGATTCAGCTATTCACTACACAGCAGAGTCCTCCTGCAATTGACTGATCACATAGGTATTCAGTGTACCAACAGTATCCCTCTCACAGCTCCCTCCCTTACACTACACTGCAGGTCACCATGATGCCCAAAATGGCAGTACTATAAAAAGACTTCTTTTGGGATGAAGAAAATGTGTTGAAGATCATTTAGGAGCTTTAAAATATCTAGATTACATTTAACCATAGCAATATGCACATTTCAGAACCTATGTCATACGGGGGTTGATAATTTGTTTAACAGTTTGGAATTTTTTTGTATTGGAATTTAAGGTAGTGGTTAATTAATTACTAAGTACAGGCCTATTATGATCTCTTTACGTTTTTACATCTGCCTATTATTATTTTTCAGGAAATTGCCCTTGCTATTGTATGCTGCATGGGCTCTGAAGGATATATGCTGTTCTAAAATGAAAAATCCCAGTGTTTCATTTTTAAAATCTTATCCCCAATTATTTTGATCTTCTCATAATATACCTATGTGTTCATGGCAACCGAATACAGGACTCTGCTTCTAGGACGAAAAAGGTGTATGCTTACCCGCTCAATACACCAAGAACAAGATTTAGAACGAAAAAAGACCCAAAGATGACGAGACTGACAAAATACACCCATGGCAATTCAAATCCCATAGCATCATTCATCTGTAAGAAACAAGATGATCTTATAGAAACAGATTAATTTAATTTTGTAATAGCGAACAGTTGGTGAGGAAGAAACACAAATAAGTGACAGAAATGCACCCTCTTGCTCACAATCATCAGGGGAAGAAAAGCAAAATATGAGCCATGTTTCATCACCATTCCAAAAGCATAATAAAAAAATACTGTAAAGCAAGAGAGTTAGAACTTAGCATAACTATACAGCAATGGTTTTAAATCCCATTTAGAAGACACTGAAGGCAATATGTAGAAAGAAGCTATTAAATGATAACAAAGAGAGACTTTGGCTCAACTGTGGCTCAAGCAAGGCAGTAAAGGGTACAGTAAAGCACAGGGTTGGGTTACTATGGAAAAGGGGCTCGGGTTTGATATATAAATCTGAATTAAGTTTAAAGTTTCAAAATCTTATTTAATTGTTCAGCCCTTTCAGCTTTCTATGCATATAAATCCAGGAATTTAGAAGCTGAAATCCAGACACAAAAATATAAAGCAAATGGGTGATATCCAATGCACTTGTTCTGTTAGTGCAAGGATTTCTGCTTGTGCATAGGAACTTCCCTCTCTCACCTTCCCTGTGCATACCCAGTATACTTCTCAAAGCTGCTCTGGGGGGTTGGAGAAACCGCAAGAACAAATGTATAGGGAAGCCTTTTAAATAATAATAGGAGAGGGAGGGAAAATTTGGTTGCACGAGCGGAATGAGCTCAATGAATACTACCCAATGTATTTAATGTTGAGTGTACTACAGGACTTTTCAGATTATCATTTTGTGGTGCAATAAAATACTCATTATTACTCATTTACAAACCTATACGAGTCCACTGAGAAGCAAGTTCCATTGAGTTTAATGCGGCTTACTCCCAGGTAAATGGGTATATAATTGTAGTTTTACTGTAGAAGATCCTATGTCATGAAATTTTGGTTCTACCGTGTTTCTCCGAAAATAAGCCATACCCCGAAAATAAGCCATAGTGATAGGCAGTTTAACCTTGGAGGTTAAACCGTACCATACTTAATTTAAAAAAATAAGACATCCCCTGAAAATAAGCCACCGTGTTTGTTTGTTTGTTTGTTTTTTGAGGAAAAATAAATATAAGACTGTGTCTTATTTTTGGAGAAACACGGTAAGAATATGTGGTCCTTCCATCACCCAGAATGCATTCTGCTATTGGGAGTTTTGCATGGAATGTGACTGCAGAAGAATGCTAACCAATGGAGGCTCATAACCAACCTCAGTTTTCCATCAGCCGGTCTCTACCTGCCTTCTAACTTCCAACTCCACGGGGCTATCAGAATGCTTCTCCTTATGCTTAGTGTTACCCTTGTAGAACTCAGCAGGAAAAGAGGATTAATAATATAATTACTTGGCTCTTCCAGTCACCAGCTCTGGCTCCACCTATTGCTTGTCTCCCTGCCTTCCGCTCTACCAGTTTCAATGGGCACCAGGTACAACTGTTCATAACACCACAGCTGACACACTTCTCCATTTTGGCACAATTTTGTCAACATTTTAAAAGTTGTATGTTTCACTATAAATGACAGCTATTCTTTGTATTTTTATTAAGTGTCTAGAAACCTACTGGGTTGCCATAAGAAATCTTCATAAGCCAGTGTGGTGTAGTGAGAGCCAGTGTGGTATAGTGGTTAAGAGTGGTAGACTCGTAATCTGGTGAACCGGGTTCGCGTCTCCGCTCCTCCACATGCAGCTGCTGGGTGACCTTGGGCTAGTCACACTTCTTTGAAGTCTTTCAGCCCCATTCACCTCACAGAGTGTTTGTTGTGGGGGAGGAAGGGAAAGGAGATTGTTAGCCGCTTTGAGACTCCTTTGGGTAGTGATAAAGCGGGATATCAAATCCAAACTACTACTACTACTACTCTTCTTCTTCTTCTTCTTCTTCTTCTTCTTCTTCTTCTTCTTCTTCTTCTTCTTCTTCATAATTATTAATAACTGTTTTTAAAATGGGGGGGTTTCTGTCTGTGCCCATCTTTGATATTTTTTAAACTAGTAAAAAGGTCAGTTTTCATATTCATGGTAAATGTGCAGAGTCATAATCCACATTCTGAAGTTAAAGGACTTAAGGCAGAAAGGATATATTTGCCATTCCAATTCCATTTATAGTCCCAGGTCTAGAAAAAAAGTGCTTCAGTCACACAACTGTTTGCCACCCTTTATTCAACTAATATTCTTTTTATTTTGTGCATTATTTGTAAACTGGATTTTAAAAGTTCATTTCCAACACTATAAAGACATTTGTATTTGAGAGCAATTGTTTCAGACAAAGGACAACCAATGAACATTTCTGACTACCTCTTAGCTTCCTAGGAATTATATCAGTATTTTACTAAATGCCAGATTAAGTATCTTTCCACCTCAGCATCTTTTACAGTTCTTGCACGGGTAGAAATTATACCATTCTCACTTGGTTCTGTAACATTTTAATTGGCATTTAAGTTGCTGGTATTTTTATCAGCATCAAGAATAGCCTTGGAAATCAGGGTTTTCTGAAAGAGTGTGAGCTGTTCCAGCAAGCTTTGATATCTGCACAGTAGGTCAGCTGACCCTAGAACAGAGACTTCAAAGCCTTCTGGTCAGCTCCACACTCTTTGGAGGATAACAGGCAGTTTCTGAAAACCTTGCTGGTTTCAAAGACTCTGCTCTGAGATCTCAGAGGCTCCGATATCAAGCTGATTTAAAAGGCAATGCCTTTCAAATCTAACAGCTTGCAAGCCAGCAAAACTGGCTCAACTTCTTCCCTATGCTCTTTGGGCTTCAGAACACAACCAGACCACAAGTTCCTTCTTGTCCACAGCATACGCCAAGTGCAACAAGGAAGTAGATGTTAAAAGAATCAGAGCGCTACCACCACGCCATGTCTCTTTCGGCCCTCTTCTTGGTAACATGGAATATAAAAAAATATGTTGTCGCATTGCGTGTCACCTAATCCCATAGGCCGGATGCGGCACACGAAGGCCGTTTATCCGGCCCACGGACCGCCCATGAACCGAGCCACCCACTCGGCAAGTCCCCCATGTGCTGCGCTAAACTGGCGCAGCACGGCTCGGGGACTCACCGAGCGGCACGGAAAATGGCGCCTGCGCCGACACCGGAAATCGTGTCTGCGCAGCCACTGACATGCGCAGAAGCGATTTCTGGCGCTGCACTGCCCATGTCCGGGATGCCAGAAATGGCTTCTGCGCATGTCCAGCCCACAGACGATAGTCCGTTTCAATCCTCCGGCCCATGGCCGGAAAACATTGCTGACGTCTGCCTAATCCCTATCTCCAGCAGCATTGGTTTCCAGTTTGTTTCTGGGCCCAATTAAAGGTGCTCACTTTAGTGTTTAAAGCCCTAAACAAATCAGGCCCCCGTATCTGAAAGACCACCTCTTTCTCTGCAGACCATCTTAGGTGCTAAGCGCAGCAGAGGTGGCCGTCTTGGTTGCTCCACCACCCTCAGAAGCATGGTGTTGTGGTGCCCTGGGAAAGGGCACTCTCTGTGGCAACTCGAAAGTTACATAACTCCCTCTCCACAGAGGTGTATCTAGCACCTTCATTATACAGCTTTCAGTGAATCCTGAACACATGTCTCTTTAACTAGACTTTTGAAACTTGAGGTGTGTATTTTTAGGGCCCACCTTATTTCTCAGGCTCAGCTGGGGGCAGGAGTGCTTCTTTGAGCCTTCTTGCCCCCTGGCTGAGGAAAACCCACATTCCAACAGCGCACACATGTGCCAGAGGGCTGGGGGGGGGGGCTTGTTTGCACTCCTCAGCCAGGGGACAAGAAGACTCTCCCCCTCCCCCGGCTGCCTGAGCAAGCCCCATGTCCCTCCAGATTGCTCAAGCCAGAGTGACATAGGGCTTATTAAGCAGAGGGAGGATCAAACTGTATCACGCTTCAGCGATGCAGCTTGGTTCTCCCTCTGCAGTGGTATGAGGGCAGACAGTAATGGTGGTTTCACTCAGCAGTATATCTCTGCTTCCAGGGTCTGGCTGCTGCTTGTTTTTCCCTCAGCATGTTGGGTGCTCGTAGTGGAGGGACCCAGGAGGTGGCCTTTTCACCAGCGATATACCACTGAGTGAAGCCATCATCGTGGTCTGCCCCTAATACCAGTCCTGGGCGATATATCCATACACTGTGTGTTTGCTTTTTTCACTTTCAGTAGCAGCTGGAGGGGAGGCAGAATCAGGACTGAGTCTGTGGTACACAGGGAGGGTTTTCTAAAGCAATTTTCTTCTCTGCCATAGTCCTAACAAAAATTTATCTATGGTGCTGCTGTTGGGAAGGGAAGCTGCCCTTGGCATAAAACTACAAGGTTAACACAACATGCAGCTAGGACAGGGCTGCACCATACAAAAAAATGTCACATCACACATATATTCCACATTTCTAGGAAGAGGTGGAGAGAAAATAATCAAGGAGCATTTCAACATCTAGTTCTACCTCAGTATACACGTCATTGCAAATCTGTGGAAAGTTTCAATTTTGCAGAGTGAAAGCAGAAGCCATTCCTAACTTGGGAAATACAATGCCTATCATGCACAAATAAAAGCACATCAATTAGATATCGTGCAACCACTAGGTTTTGGATCCAGACAATCCCCAAATTAATCACATTGACTTATATTCCTAATCTGTTATGCGACCTCTGTGTTATAATGGCATCTGCTGTGCTGATATGCTAGTTTAACTTGTTGTTGTTGTTTAGTCGTTTAGTCATGTCCGACTCTTCGTGACCCCATGGACCAGAGCACGCCAGGCACTCCTGTCTTGCACTGCCTCCCGCAGTTTGGTCAAACTCATGTTCGTAGCTTCGAGAACACTGTCCAACCATCTTGTCCTCTGTCGTCCCCTTCTCCTAGTGCCCTCAATCTTTCCCAACATCATGATCTTAACTGCCACACACATATTACATTAAGTTTAATAAGTCATTTATAGGAAACTTTAAGGAATTAAGTGATAGATTGTTTTTTAAATATGCCATAAAAGCATAATGATGGGCTGTTATACCCAGATCAGGTTACCCAGTTACCTATTGAACTCTGGGAGCCCACAATTTATTGCAGCCAGCTAGCCAATTATTAAACCATATTAAGGGCTCTCAACCTGAGATACAGGATGCAGCAGCTAGAATAAGCAATGATGACTCATCTTCTGATCCAACTCAAGTCCTAATGCATTAGGTATTAAAGGATCAGCACGCAAATGATAATGCAGTATGGTGGCTATAATTAATAGACCACTTTGGTTCTGTTCCCTCGGACTTGACTTGTTTTACATGTTTCTGCTTTCTCTTTGTTAAAGTTGATTAATATTCACTTACTTGCATACATCTTACAGGGCTATTTTTAATCATATGAATAGGAAATGGTTGTCCTGTGCTCAGTAAAAAACCACCCAAAGCTCTGAATTTCTAGGCTGAAAGTCCTTTCTTCAGATTGTTGATCAAAAGCACAGTGAGAATAACATTTTAGCTGAGTGAAGCACAATTCACTCAAATGGAGATCATGCCGGCATAGCTGCCAAGTTCTCCCTTTTTTAAAGGGAAATTCCCTTATGCTGAATAGGCTTCCTCGCGAGAAAAGGGAAAACTTGGCAGCTATGCATGCCGGATTACATACCGGTATGTTTCATGCAAACACTGCACTGGGACCTAACACAACTGGGTCCTCTGCAATTAATCGCCGTCTAGTGGGTCACATTCACCACTGGCAGGTTTATGTGGTGACAGGCAGCAGTGCTCTGAGATCTGAGCTGCCATTTTGATTTCCCACAATGCCCCTGATATAGTGTCACTCTGGCGTACTATGGGAGACAGGCACTTAAGATAGATGTTAACAGAGTGCCCTTATTCTAATTTGGGAAGGAGTGCCAAGCAGTGACACCAACCCTAGTAATCACATGTTTGAAGCCTTCCGAAAGCAGATTGGCCAGTGAAGACCTGGACCATTTTGAATGAATCCCTCCTGTAGAGAGAAAGCTGGGCAGGGCATCTGAAGCCAGGCATAGTTCTTGGCTTTCTGAATCAGTACTTATTTGGAAATATGCACAATGATTTCTTACAGGATAGTAGTCCCATGCTGCTCTGACACTGTTAGGTGTCAGAGAAGCCTAAGATACAAGGAGTTGTATCAGAGCAAATGATAGTCTATTCTGCTGGGACAGGTATTTTCTTGTAAAAGTTGTTTAAAATTATTTTTTCTCCAGGAGGGCTCAGCATGCTACATTGTTCATTTGAAACTCAATGCTCAATCGTATCTCAGTGCTGAGTACTGAGTGGTAATATTTATTCTTTTTCCTCTGGTAACATCAGCTGTATATCTGAATGTTACTAAGATATCTATAAGCGTCTCTCTGTCTCACATTCTTTCTGCTTTGACTTCCCATCCCTGCCTCACTGGTGGATGAGGGGAGGGCCAGGAAAAACTACCGGGTATGTGACCTCAGGGGCAGAGTAAATGGTAAGGCCCCACTGAACCTTAATTATGTAAGTTCTCCTTCATGTGAGTAACACATGAAGCAGAGTGTACTGTGCATACACGGTTAGACCCGTGAGCTAGTTAGGACATACCAGAGTGAGAAAGCATGAATCCCTGCAATGTATTTCCTGTATCGAAGCAATAAAACTGAGCAATAATCAGAGTAACTATTTAACTTCAGATCTGTTAATTGTTCTGTTATTATAAAGTTAAGTTCCGCTGAGCATAACCTGGTTTCACCTTCTGTTCTAGCTCCATATCTCTGTGTTATATATTGTATCTGAAAGGGCAGCCATAATTTTCATTGGCTCCACACGTAGCTGTCAAGTTCTCCCTTTATTCAAGGGAAATTCCCTTATGCTGAACAGGCTTCCTCACGAGAAAAGGAAAAACTTGACAGCTATGCCACTGAGGTCTATGAAGCAAAGGAGAAATGGATTGCAATTGGGGGTGGGGGTCTTGGGGCCCCAGGGACAAAATGTGAGTTTAGCTCATCCCCTTCACTTTCTCGCATATAGGTAAATGACTGTCTACTGGTAGTTATTGCAATGACCAAAACAAGGGAAAGGGGATCTGGAACTGGATGGCCTAGCTTCCACCAATCCTGAATTCAGGGAAGTGTCGCAATATACTTCTGAGAGCATGCAGAGACACCCCTTTCCTCTCAAGATCCCCTCAAACATAAAGGCCCTCTCACCACACCTACAGAGCCCCTGTGTCTTAATAGCAGGTATTTCACTCGTTTATAACTAATTGGCAGTAGCAGACAAAAATAGCACCAGTGTCAATTGTTTTTGTTGCTGAATATGTAAACACAGGGAGTAGTTATTTTCTGTTTCCATGGGTGGCAGAAGCTACTTTAGAAGTTAATGCCACATGGGGAATAATGGCATTACTTAATTAAATCCCTGTGGGTTGCATAAACACTTAGCATTAGGGCTGTTCTTCTGTCACCTTCAGTAGGAGACTGCCTTTGGTCACAGAAACAATCCTCCATGTATCACAGCACTTTCTACCTTTAATGACAGTTGCCAGCTAGCTTGATACTTGCGCATGTACATGCTGTACAACTATATTTTAAACTAAATAGTTCAGCATATCTCATCTAAACACTTGACATCAATCTGCTAAACTAGTTCCAACCATAAGAAAGCAGAAATAAAATAAACATACCAAAACATATTGACATTATAAGCTAATCAATATTTTGCTCCAGAATAATCACTGAATATGTATCTTATTAAACCATTTGTTATGAACTGAATCACAAACATTCATCACCAAATAATGCATATATTATAGTAGGTCAAACAGAATGTGGTTGCTGTTTTTTCTACTTGTATCATCATTGACATGCTAAAAGCAGGTACCCATACCAAATCAATTGTACCTAAGGTGACGAAGCAGATTTGATGACATTCTCAAATATAGCCATGATAATTTTCAAGGTCACATGTCACTGCACATCATGGCTTATACTACTTTCAGGAAAAGCATTGCATGGCTGAAAACAATGGGTCAATTTGGACACAGACATAGGAGAGAAACAGAGACCCTTTGGCAGCCCAAGGGAGGCATTCGCTTGAGGGGAACCATCCAGGACTGTGTGCCAGTGGATGGTCCAGAGGCAAAAATGGCGAGAGCAATGGATGTGCCTCCAACTTTCATACAGAAGGCTGCATACCAGCCACACATAAAGTCAAAGGGTTCTACAATCCCAAGAACACACAACTTTATATCCTCCACACACACAATCCAAGAGGAGTTATTAGAGTTCAAGAACAGTTACAGCAAGGCATAGTACTTGAGGAGGATATTGGGCAGGGTTGGAAGGAGCTGTGTGTGGCCACTGAGGAGACAACAATGCCTAGGGAAGAGTTCCCAAAGCTGGAAGGTTACATTTGCCCTCCAGACCTGAGGCTCCCCACTCGACTATAAACCAAAATGACGGTAAACAGCTGAGCTGCCAAATACATAACAGCACTGGAACTTTAACAGATAAATTGCTTTCAGCATCGATCCAATTTGGACATTCCATGCATTAAGCTATAGGAAATGAGTTGGATAACAGTATGTAATAGGTTTGATACAGTTATAAGGGATTCAAACAGTACTGCAATATAAATCCATGTTTTTGCCATAGTTCCTAGGGGTTTTATGTTTGCTTGTTTGTTTTTGCTGTTTGAGCCTTAATAGCAATTCACCCATCAAAAACAGAGTTCCAAGACGATTATATGTTTTGTAACCAAGCTTCTTACCTTCAATTTGGTGTACAGTATCTCTAAATAGGTAGATTACTTTCGGAGCTCTGACAATTTCCCCAAAAGTAGTCTAAGCCATACTGTGAAGTGATACATAAACATTGGAAATGACCTTGGATGTCATTTCTGAGGTTGATATCTACCCATGTTTCCTCTGTCACCCTATGCACACGAGTGCCTTCTTTTAATGTGGCAATGCAAAGTAACACATTTTGTTTGTTGGTTGCATTACTGTTTAGAGTTCACCTCCACCAGTTCGAAACAGTATTCTAGAAGAGCTTGAGTGTCCAGAGATTCCTTGGTCAGAAAACAAGACAGGTAGAAGGGGTGGCTGTGGTGGTTGCGGGTAGGGGAAAGAATGGGGCAGGGAAGAGACTTTATTGGAGAAATAGGGGGCCCAGATGCCTGCAGGCCATCTCATTCTACAGATTCATGGTGGACTGACTACTGTGTCCTCTGGTGTGGTGGTGCTGTTGGTGAATAGCAGGTTGGTTGACAATAAACTCTCATGCTCTGCAGCAACAAGAAAGACTAGAGGGGTGATAGTAGCTATGATTTTGCTCACCAGAAAACCACTTTGTCCTAGGTTCAGGTTATGAGGTTCAGGCCATAATTGAAGAAATATAGTGGCTGCTATCACTGTACTACCCAGCCTGGCTGCTCAGTGGCTTCCCTGACTGAGCTATTCTTGGGTATGATGTTGGCTATTAAGAGGGATTATTATTATTATTATTATTATTATTATTATTATTATTAAATAGTCCTTGGACTTTGAGTTGAACACATATTCTACAAACAAATGGAATGACTAATCAGAATTCTTTGATTTAGGCTGAAATCCAAAACTATTTAACAAAAGAGTAAGCCCTACTGCACACGGTGGCATATACTTCTGCATAAATATGCATATAATAGTGCTGTTAACATTTCATTTAACGTCTTGCCAGGGATTTACTATTACCTTAGTAGCATTGGTATGCTCGATATGAATACTTATGTGTAGCCACATGAAAGTATAGCACCTGCAACTGAAAGCCTCTATGGCATAATTTAGATGGTGAACTAGCACTCCTTATGCTACATCTTCCCAGCAGTGGGCACTACATCAATAGCTAGTAGCTCTAGAAACCTGGGACATGATTCATTGCCCTCTTATAAGGAAGCTGAATCAATTTAATCACCAGTTTTGATTATACAATGGTACCTCTACTTACGAATAACTCTACTTACGAATGTTTCTACTTACGAATGGAGCTCCGTCCGCCAACTTGGATGCGGTTTAGATAGGATTTTTTCTACTCATGAATCTTTATATAGGGTTGCTTTGACTTACGGATTTTTTCTCCCAATGCATTCCTATGGGATTCGACTTATAATTTTTTTCGACTTACAAATGTGCGTTCGGAACACATTAAATTCGTAAGTAGGGGTACCACTGTACTTCATAGGCTGCATGTTTGCAAAATGGTTTATAAACTCAAAATAATATAAATTTATTTCAGAGCATGCCGATACGAAACTGAAAGTAAATGAAGCAATTGCAAAAAAAAATGCTAAATGTCAGCTTTAAAAATAAACAAAGTACCTTCACAAAAGCAGGTTTTTTTAATGAAACATTAGAAAGCACGGAAACACAAGATTTGACTTGCAAAAGTGGAACTTGCATAAAGTTAAATGTACAGAGCACACATTTAACCTGAAAAGAAAATCCAGTGACAGGAAGAAGAGTATAAGAGGATGCTTCAAAGCAAGGTTATTTTCCTTTACGCAGAAGAAGTATCACTGGTGACTTACCCAATATAGCACATCAGTCCATCCTTCCATTGTTATACACTGGAACACAGTTAACATTGCATAGCCAAAATTATCAAAGTTGGTTATGCCTCCGTTTGGTCCAGGCCAGCCACCCTTACATTCAGTGCCATTCATGGGGCACTGACGTCCACTCCCTGAGAATGCACAAGGTGCAGGATCCTCTTCAGCTAATATATCTAAAAATGGATCAAAAACATTTCAGGGTAAGAAGTTCTCAACATCTGGCTTGGAAAAAGCAGAGCTGTTTTGAAATGGAGTCAGAAAGCAGCTGAGTTCAGAGATTACACACACACACACACACACACACACACACACACACACACACACACACGGCTCAGTTTCTGCTAAAAGAAATTAGCAGAAACATAACTGTGGAAAAGTTTGTAACATATTAATGAGCAAACTAGGAACACCAGTGCAGACAGTGACTGATCATAAAACGTGTGCAGACCACACTGTTCCATCTCAGTACTACAGTGGTACCTCGACTTACGAAGACGATCCGTTCCGCGGCCGTCTTCGTAAGTCAAGGTCTTCAGTTGTCGAAGTGCTGCTTCTGCGCATGCGCCCACCACGCACGCTGCTTTGTGCAGGTGCAGGGCACGCATGGCGAAAAGACTTCCAGGGTTGTCGACTTCGGAAGTCTAAACCTTCGGAAGTCGAAGCGTTCGGTTGTCGAGGTACCACTGTATACTCAAAACTGTGCATGGATACATCCTTGGTCTATTTTAAATCTGCACTATGTAGATTCCCGGTGGAAAGTTGCTTTATTAAGGCAACATCACACACTTTTGTATACATTATCACACTGCTCTACAGTAGTGACATTCTATATCTATGTCTGTAACATTGGAGGCTCATCCATTAGGGTGAAGGAGGCACTGCCCAACCAACTTCAGTTTGCTCCTATCTGCCTTCTAATTTACAACCAGTCCAGTGGGTGACAATGGCTGTCAGCTTACCCCTCCTTAGTCTAAGCACTGGCCTTGTGGAACACAGCAAGTAGGGGGAGGAGACAAACTAGAAGTAGCTGTTCTTGCTTCCATTGATTCTACCTGCAACTGGCTCTGGCTCTACCTACTGTTAGCCTCCCGACTTCTGTCCAACCTATCTCAATAGGCAAACACCATCAATGGACTGTAGTCCTTACTTTTTCACAGTTAGAAGAACTAACCAAACATCTGTTCAGTGAAATTGTGAATGATGTAAACCTAATTCTGAGCAGGTTTGTGGTGATCTGCTCTAGAGTTAGTTGAAACAAAAACAATAGTATATCATTCCCAGATCTTACTCCTCTTCCACTGCAACTCGCAACCTTGATAAACTGTACTTTTGACTACTAGCATTCATATTTAGGATGCCCTGTAGCATCTCTAGCCCTGTAGCATCTCTAGACATCCACTGTCTCTATTAATCATCTCAATATCGCTTCCTACTTTTAGTAACAGAGAGCTGCATCAGTTAATCATGTGTGGATTAACTTCCAGTCCAACTGCCAATGGTTTTAACATGAGCTTATTTCAATGAAGTAGTAGCTTCCCTGTACTTCAATCTGAGGTTGACAATGAGGGTGTGTTTGCACATTGCAATAAAAAATGAAACAGGCACTGAACACTTCTGCTTAGGACATGTGAGGTAGGAAGCCCTCATAGATCTCTTCTAAAGCAAGATCCCAACAGTCCACCTTGTGTGTTGCAGCAAGCCACAAGTGTCCCAGTTTTCCCTGCTTCTGGGTATTGTCCAAACTAGCCCTGACTACTCTCACTTCTGAATCCTCAATAAAGGTCAATGGGAAGAAGATCAAGGTTAACAATATTTTAAACATCCAGGGGCGTTGTTTTTTTTCAAACCATGGATTTAAGGTACAACAGTTCTGTTCGAGTTATAAATAGCAGCTTCTTTACTCACCTGAATCATCAAAGAAACATGATTTGTGCATTTTTCCAATAAAAAGTTCCAATCCTATAATAGCATAGATTATGATTACAAATAATACCAAAAGGGCAATATGGAGCAAAGGGACCATGGCTTTTATAATGGAGTTCAGGACAACCTGTAAACCTGTGAAGCACAAAAAGCACACAGAGAGATATTGATACTGTTTTGTATAGTCACATAACTAGAGCAACCCAATACAAGAGGACAAACAAAAGGCCATCTTCATAAAACCTTGGTGCCCTTAGCACAAAATCCTACAGCAGGCATAGGCAAACTGGGCCCTCCAGATGTTTTGGGACTACAACTCCCATTATCCCTGACCACTGGTCCTGTTAGCTAGGGATGATGGGAGTTGTAGTCCCAAAGCATCTGGACGGCTGAGTTTGCCTATGCCTGTCCTACAGCTACAGTCAGAAGTTTGGAGGTATTCCATTAGGAGGATTGTCAAAGGTCAGAAGGTTCAGCATGAGTTCTTTAAAAAAAAGTGTTCTATTTCAAAAGTCTAGCAAAAATCCACCAGGCTCTTTGTATTTCAAGTTGACATGCTGACCTATGTGTAAGTATTAAACAATAAATAATAGCAAACTATTTTAATATACTCCCCAGTCCCTAAGTGGAATACTCAACTAGCCAAATTAGATTTAATCATTTTGGGAAACTAACACCTAACACTTAGTGCAGGCATCCCCTAACTGCGGCCCTCCAGATGTTTTGGCCTACAATTCCCATGATCCCTAGCTAACAGGACCAGTGGTCAGGGATGATGGGAGTTGTAGTCCAAAATGTCTGGAGGGCCAAAGTTTGGGGATGCCTCACTTAGTGGTTCTTAAATCATGGTGGAAATTTACAACACCTGGGTTGTAAATACTTGGGTGGGGAAAGACTTGCAGAGCAATCCTAACCCCTGAGTGGGGTTATGCTGAGACAGAAGTGGCTCTCCAGCAGGCTTCTCCTAGTAGGGGTGTATCACAATTGCAGAATACCCACTGTTGCGCCCACCAAAAGTACAGTGCACTGCACAGTGCTGCAGGCACTGTCCTCCCCTGGGTAGCCACTGCAAGGTTCTGAAACAGGAGAGGCAGGAGAGGGCCAGGTGATGGGTCTGAAGACAGCACATTTCATCAAGAGGATTACAATCCAGGCCACTCTGCTATGCCAGCTTCAGGCTGGCACTGCCAAAAAGTAAGATTAGCTTCCTGAACACACCTTTAACCCTGGGTGGCACAAGCAGCAGAGTCTTGGTTGAAAATGTGGATCTGCATCACTCATTTCCACCCCACTGCTTCTAGCCAGGGCTTTGCATTGCTCTCTTAAAGACTACTTGGTCTAAAAGAGTATTGATAGTGTCAAAAAATACAATCAAAAAGTACCAGCATCATTTTTAATAACTGTACGTACTAAGTGAAGATGCCCTTGAGAACAGAAAAACAGGCTTTTTAAAAAAGAAACAACAGCACACACACATTCTAATTCTCTTGTCACTTAAAAAAAAAGAGGGGGGGGGGAGGTCAGCTCTTGCTTGTATCGAGAGAAACTCATGTAGAAAATTAGAGATATCAGTCTGTTGGCAGTGAGAGTTTTGCATCTGACCAAAAGGCTTTCTCCCCACTCATGGCATCTTTCCTACAATAGCTTGATCCTCCATTGAAGTAATTTTGCTAAATCTGTACCAATTACTATCATTTCCATGGCAACAGATTATGGTCTAATAAACACAGCATTATGACCTTGCTTCTGGATCAAATGTTAAAAGCAAGAGATGAGAAGGAGAGAGGTTTCATTCAATCCAAAACAACCTCAAAAAAAGAGACAGCAATGAATGGCAATAGAAACAGAAAGGATTATATGCAAATCCACTTGTCATTTGTGTTGGACTTGCTTGTTTTAGTAGTTCTTCCAGTTTTAGCAGCCCAGCTTTCATTTCCCAGAGCCAGGTTTCACAAAGTGGTTGATATTTACCTCCCTGGCACTGTGCATCAGGTGAATAAATGCCTATGATTATTTGAATTTTCTGGCACATTTGTATCCTTTTTATGTTTATTGTTTGAAAATTTGATAATAAAACACATTTTGAAAAGGGCCTGGGGGAGAAAACATGTTTATGATGTTTAAATAATAATAATAATAATAATAATAATAATAATAATAATAATAATAATAATAAACAACTATGACTCTCAGGAATGTACAAAAGGCACCTCCCTTGTGAGTGAGGAAGGAATGCCAGTCTCAAATAAGGTGATTCTACAACACAACAGTATTCTCAGATCATCCTGTTTATACGGTAGGTATATAGGTACTATGTCTTAACTTAATTTCATTTCATTCCTAAGAATTTAGGCTGGGGGCCAGTGGCAACTTCATAAGCTTATCAAGGTGTCAATGAAGTCAAAAGTTTGGGAAAGTGTGATCTAGAGCAAAGGTTTTCCCTGAGGGCTCCTCCGAAGCTTATTACAGGGACTCTTAAACATCAAAGAAACTTCCTAATGTCAGGAGCTGTTCAACAGTGGACCAGACTACCTCAAGAGGAGCTAGGCTCTCATTCACTGGAGGTATTTAAGTAGAGGCCTAAGTTCCAAAGTAGATGTGAAACGTGCCTATTGACACCAAAAATAGTAGTCACATATCTAGTTCTCCCTATCCCTTCAGCATGGTCTAGTAGAATTTGCCATATCCTCATGTCTTAGGTTGTTTCCACACATCCTAGCAGTAGCAGCCAATGGCGTGGAGCCAGAGGAGGAAAACAGGTTCTACAAGGCCTTACAGAAGGTACTGTCATTTTCATATACATGGGACTGTCATTTTCAGAGACAGCTGGATTTTTACTGTAGCATCTCGTTTGGCATTTAATCGATAAGATCAGCCCACAAAATCAATTCCTTTACATGCTTAGTGAACATTTAGCATAGTCACACACACCATCCCGAAACTTTAGTAAACTATTTTGAGTGACATCTCAAAATAGACATTATCAAATTAATCGATAAGGAAGGCAACATCTACTATAGTTTCATGGACATGGAGGATCTCATCTCTTCAGCTAAACAATTGCAATAAAATAATTAAATAGATAATGACTCACTGGGCACTCCTGATACAAGCCGAAGGGGTCGCAACACACGAAAGGCTCTTAGGGCTTTTACATCAAAGCCACCTGATTTCCCACTCGAATGGGCACCGTCTTCTTCTTCTTTGGTTAATTGTTCCAAAATTACACTAAACAATCTGGTAAACAAGAAATAAGAGATTTTATCATCTTTGATTTTGCAAGAAACCCAAAGTTGTTGTGCTTCCTGCCCCACCCCCCAAGAAAATACACCAAAAAAACCCTCCTGAATTATACAACTGTCAATGTGAGGGGTTTGTGTATTGAATTATAAAAGAGCAATGATACAATGGTAAAAAGCTTCTGTTGCGGTTTGATAAGACTGCTCAGGGTGACCCACATGCTCCACATAGGATAGCTTTCAACACACACAAATAAGACATCAGATTTTGCACCATTCCTTTCTTTATCTCCAGGAAGAAACTTGTTTGTTGGCTCGTGCCACAGAATATTTCATATAGCTTTATGTGCATCTTTCTTATTTAACTATTGTTCACCTCCTGTGATGTCAATGGCCTGCACAGATGCTAAAAACTTGAGCTGTTCTACTTTGGATGACAGGTTCAACTCATGTATCATTTGGGGGGGGGGTCAACAGTTTCCACACAAAAGAGTAATCCAAATCCTATTACTTGGAATTCAACCTGATATTTCTAGTTCTACATTTTTGCAGCATGTTCATTGGCTATCATTGCAGTATTTTAGTCTAGTTCTCCCTATTTTGCCCCTTCTGGTTAAACATTCCCAGATGAAGACTGCCAAATAACAAATATTGGGCCTATTGAGCAGGCTGATAAAGAATAATGAGGTAATTTCTGTCCAACAATGATTAAGTCTGACATCTTCACATGGCTCTTATCAAAGTGAACAAACTCGGGGGAAATTCTGACAGCTTTTCTATGCCTAAGATCACATTTTGCCCACAATAAAATGCTTTGTTTCTTTAAAGAAACATTTGTGCACAAACTCTTCAGTTTTCATAAGGACCTCAAATACAATACCCACCTGCCCCACTTTACAGAGAAGAGTGTTCTATCTGAAGGGCTGTCAGAAGACAGGCCTCTATTTAAAGGTGTCCTCTGTTTTAAGAACAGTCCATTCAGACATGGTTTAAAGATAAAGAGTCACAAGAAAGGAGAGCAGAGAGGTATTGAAGTTGCCCATTAACAGTTAGTTTGCTTACCAGGCACTAACAAGGCATGTAGGTCACCTAGTCATAGCATCCCCCCACTATAGTGATATTGCATTTCTACTTAAATTATGATAGTTATTTTCAAATTGGCAGATATACATATAAAAGGCATATGCATATTTTATGCAAATCTGTCTTCTCTTTTTGACACTGTGTAACTTGACACCCTAGACCACGGGTGTCAAGCACAAGGCCCGGGGGCCAAATCCGGCCCGCCAGACCTCGTCATGTGGCCTGCCGAGCGCCCCAGCCAGGGGACCCAGCAGTGGGACCTTGCTGCTGAAGCGCCGCACCAACAAAGCTGGGGCCGGGGAAATGCTTTTTGCCCCTGGGTCCCTTCGCACTCTTTTCTGGCGCTGAATCAAGGCGGCGACCCCCCCCCTTCCCTTTCTTTCTTCCTCTCTCTCGTTCTTATTCTTTCTTTCCCTCTCCTTCCTTCCTTCTTTATCTCTGTCTTCTCTCCCTCTTTCTTTTTCTTTCCTTCTTTATTCCTTCTTTCCTACTCTTCTTTCTCTCCCCTCTTTCCTTCCTCTCTCCCTCCTGCTCCCTCTTTTCTTTCTTTCTTTCTTTCTTTCTTTCTTTCTTTCTTTCTTTCTTTCTTTCTTTCTTTCTTTCTTTCTTCCTTACTTTCTTCCTTCCGTCCTTCCCAACTTTCTTCCTCTCCCTCATTCTTATTCTTTCTTTCCCTCTACTTCCTTCCTTCTTTCTCCCTTTCCGTCTTCTCTCCCTCTTTCTTTTTCTTTCCTTCTTTATTCCCTTCCTTATTTCCTACTCTTCTTTCTCTCCCCTCTTTCCTTCCTTCCTTCCTCTCTCCCTCTTTTCTTCCTTCCTTCCTTCCTTCCTTTCTTCCTTCCTCCCTCCCTCCCTCCCTCTCCCTCTCCCTCTCCCTCTCCTCAGAAACATAGGATGCTGCTTTATACTTCTGGCCCTAAACCCTGGAACCAGGAGAGCAGCTTCAGTGAGTCAACCTCAGCCAGTCCCTTTGGTGAAGGGTGGTGGCTCACTGGCAGAACATCTGTCCTGCATGCAGAAGGACCTCAGCATCTCCAGGTACTAGTAGCTCTGCAAAGGTCCTGCATGAAACCCTAGCGAGCCTCCACCACCCAGTGCAGTTACCAAAAATCATTTTTCAATAAATTGTACAATAATTGTACATTTGAATATCTACTTGCCATTATTCTGACTATGTTTCTGCTTTCAGAGCTAGTTATTACTTACATTATTACAAAAAACAGTAATAATTGAATGCAGTGACAATAATTTATGAGAATAAAGAGTGGACACATAGTCCTACAGATACAACCGGCCCTTTCAGGGTGACCAAACTGCTGATGCGGCCCCCGATGAATTTGAGTTTGACACCCCTGCCCTAGACTCCTTCCTTGCTCAGCGCCTGGAGGCCCCAGTCCTGCCACTCACCACCTGGCCTGGGCGGGGCCAAGGCCTATAAGAACTGCTGTTGCTGCTGCTACCAGCCAGGAGGACTCCCCTGCTCAGCGCCTGAAGGCCCCAGTCCTGCCACTCACCACCTGGCCTGGGCGGGGCTTGATGGGCTTTATAAAGGACTGTTGCCGCCGCTGCTGCTGGGCAGAGAGGGCTCCATTTTGTTTTGTTTTTTTGTTTAAATTCCTGTTATTTTTTACCTATGTTATTTTAAACTGTATTAAGGATGTATTCTTAGTTTTAGATTTTGATTTATGTCGAAATTGTTTTCTATTAGGTTGTGTATTTTTTGATGTGGTTTATGTATTTTTTGTGACTTTTGTAATTGTACTATTGCTGTATTGTTTTGATATTCGACTGGAAGCCGCCCAGAGTGGCTGGGGAGACTCAGCCAGATGGGCGGGGTACAAATAAAAAATTATTATTATTATTATTATTAGACCCAAGAAAACTCAAAACAATAAAGCACAGTCGTAAAACAGTAAAAATTGAGAACAGTGAAATCACTATATAAACAAAGTCTACAAAAAAAGCCCACCCGTAGACAGCAAAGTTCAAGCTCTTGTGCTGATTGTACCTCGTGGTACACACACGATTCTCTGCAGAAACATTACTTCTGCATAGGGAAAACTTTATTAAATTTTCTGGCTGCTGACTCAGTGGGAATACAACCGCTTATTGGAATACAACAATAGCTTATTCTTTTAACATCACATTTCTGGGGGGTGGGGGGTATGTGAGCAGAGCGATCAAGCATTTGACAACAACGTTGAAGTCTATGAAAACTGAAGAGGATTATTTATGGTGTCACTAGTGTAGAAACAAGCATACTGTACCTACAAAACAAGGCAACATTTTCAAGCATTTTAATATACTGAAACTTTAAAAATCAGACTTACCCTACAATTACTATTACAAAATCCAGTAAATTCCATCCATTTCTAACATATGCATTGGGGTGTAGTAATAATCCATATGCTATAATCTTCAAAAATGTTTCAACTGTAAAAATTATCAGGAAGGCATATTCTACTTGTTCCTGTAAAAGAAATGAATTAAAACAGCAATCATTAATAGGAAACCAAAGTTTATTTTGTTTATTTAAAACATTTATGGACTGGATCTCCACAATGCTTGACGCATGTTAACAATGAATAATAACCAATGCAATAATATCCATGTAAATTTATATCACTATTTACTAGTCAGAGGACCAAATGCAATGCTTAGCATCATAAACCCATACACATATATTAATAAATTTAAGAGTAAGTTTTAAGTAAATGGTTAATCCATTTAAATATACATAGTAGAACACACATTCTAACACAGCTAGTGCAAGTTACTTTCTTTCTAATCCAGTCAGCATGGCCAAAGGTCAGGAGGGATTATGGGAAACGTAGTCCAACAACCATGAGAAGGCCACAGGTTCCCCTGTTTGCTGTTGTAGATGGTTTGTGAAGACACAGCCCTATATTAAAACATGGTTTGCGGATAAACAAGTGCTGTGATGAGGCGTACGAACGACACAACACCACAAAGCCTGCTATCAAGCCAGCATGGCAACACCGTAATGACAGTGTAGGAAATTAATACCCCAACACAAATATTTAGAAAATGCATGTAAGATGTTCATTTAATTGAATTAACGCTTTTCTGTGCTCTGGTCCAGTAATAGAAGTCTCCCCAGCAACAATGGCTTCCACTTACATTTCACTGGCAAAGAACACTGAACTGAAATCCTGGCATCAACTGAACTCTGAGCTACACGTAAAGGTAAAGGGACCCCTGACCATAAGGTCCAGTCGTGAACGACTCTGGGGCTGCGGCACTCTTCTCGCTTTACTGGCCGAGGGAGCCGGCGTAGGTCCGCAGACAGCTTCTGAGTCATGTGGCCAGCATGACTAAGCCACTTCTGGCAAATCGGAGCAGCGCACGGAAACGCCGTTTACCTTCCCGCTGTAGAGGTACCTATTTATCTACTTGCACTCTGACGTGCTTTTGAACTGCTAAGTTGGCAGCAGCAGGGACCAAGCAACGGGAGCTCACCCCGTCGCGGGGATTCGAACCGCTGACCTTCTGATCAGCAAGCCCTAGGCTCTATGGCTTAGACCACAGCACCACCTGCGCTACACATAGATAACCACAAATTAATTTGAGTAGAATTACTGAATAGAATAGCAACTAGGCAAGTAAATGATTACAACTCATTACACCAACATTGCCCCATCCTAAAACCCTCAGTTTCACATGGGGAGTTGTTGATTTGAAAAAAATGGCATGAAACATCACAGCCCATATAAAACAATTAGCTCAGTAGCGGCAGCATAGAAGAAAGAAGAAAATACTAGACCATTCCTTTTCTCCTTTTCTCCCTCCCTCTCTCTGTGAAATCCTACATTTTTAAAAGGGATTTTTACCTGAAAATGTTCCTTATGTCAAGCGTGGCATACTACAGGCAACTTGTAAGGCCCATAGCATCTCCATTAAGCATTTTGAACTAACTCTCATTTGATCCACAAGACACAGACTGTAAAACCACTCACTCTTCCAGTCAGGAATATCTGCTCCTTACCTTAATCTACCGCCCCACTGCCCAACAATACTTGAATACCATTGCTATCTATAACAGTCCATTTAGGTGAAAGATTTGGAGCAGGGTCGTGGTGTTTCTTGGTAGCACTTGGTACACACATGTATGTACGTTTTGGTCGGCCATCATGCATGTTCACTTCATCAAATCTGGCCCTCTTTGAAAAAAGTTTGGGCACCCCTGCTCTAACCTCTCTACTCTAAACACTGGCTTTATTTAGTGAGGAATCCCCACCTATCCAACTGCTGCTTCTCACTCTTGTACCTTTGTTTGCTTACTGGCCCATCACTAAGGAGATCAACTCAACAGAGGAAGCTAGCCTTGCTTAATTAGCGTTTAACACTTGCTGGATCCAGGAATCTAGAGAGGTCTAGCACCCTCAAACTCATAACAATACTGAGGAAACTATGCCATAAATTACATATGAATAAGAAGTGGTTAATTGCTGGCATAGCACTTGTGTCATATGACATTTTCAGAAACACAACACTTCTCAGTAGAAGTGGTTCACACCATCAGCTATGAATAATGACATCATGAAGGCACCTGTGTCTCCTCAACACAAAGAGCAAAATTCCATCTCCACTACCGTACCAAACATTCAAGCTCCAGGGCAACAAAGAAGCAACCAATATTACACCAATCAAATATTTTCAGTGGGCAGGAAAGCTATAGGAATTCAGTACATGCCACCAACAAATTAGTATATTAAAAGTTCTTGAGGGCCTCCTCACAGAACACATACCAGTACCAGAATTTTTTTGATCCCCCAGAATTCCTTTAATAATCCAAAAGAAGAAACGCCACTGACCCTAATCTATGGAGTAAATATTGTTATTCTAGTGTCTATATACAGCTATTTAATAATTTGTCAGAAGATATTAAAGCCTCATATTCATAGCAGAGGGATGGGCTTGCTTCCTTCTTATAAGCAAATCAGCTTAGCAGAAACTGAGTCCTCAGTAAGAAATCTTTTCCCCCCAGGCAGATGGTGCACATTAGTCATCATTTATCTTTGTATTTTCAAAATCTTCAAAGAAAATATGCAAAGCTGTGACTACATGAAGTAAGCACTGAAAGTGTGTTAAGAAGTTTCACAAAAATGGTTTTGAAATAAAATATGGATAGCTTGCAAAAAAATATTTAAATTATAATGTTATACATTAAGGGTCCTCTCCCTCTAAATTTATCTGCTGCAAGGACATCTTAGAGCTGGATTAATTTGCTACATTTTTTTAAGTTCAACAGCTTCATTCATAAAGTACTAATTTTCCAAATCCATGAATGAAGATGGGAAATCCTTAAGAGGAGTAATTCATCTAAGGGAAAAAATCAGCCCCCTAAACTTTCTTATCCCAATGGGTGCAAAAGAGTATGCATGAGAATATGCTCGTGGTATATTTTATTTTTATGGTTAATATTTTTTAAAAAAAACCATGGGTTGAAAGCAGACCAGTGAGGCTCAACAAAGTATAGCAATACTGAAATTGCCTACAGTTGCAATGATTAAACAGTTACATCACCTATCATTTAATGTTTAAGTCAGTGGTATGTGCTGGATTTGCACGCGATATTCCTTCTTGCAAAATATTCTCCCACTTACTTGGATAAATTGGATAATTCGCTCTTCTGGGTGGTACAACCATTCCACCCAGGGCCAGGCAGGGTAGTGATAGACCTATCTGTGGTCTGCTGTGACCAATTTGCAAAACATTTCCATCTGGTCTGACTGATATTAAGAAGAGGGGCATTTTTGCGCAATTATTACTGAATTTCTCACTATGTGTATCAGAACAAAAGACATATTAACTGGCAATCTACTCACTCTTGACAAATGAGACAACCTGCCTATCAATTTCTGCTGTCAAAGGACAGTTTGAAATTGTTCTAAAATGGCTCTCAGCATGAGCTGTATAATTATTACACTTGTTCACTGTTTAAAAAATTACTAAATGCTTTGCTTAAAACGTCACCTAATCCAGGTGTTTGCTTTCCTTAATACCTTTTATATAAAACATGCTGTTTCTTAATAAAAAAAATCACTGTGTTCAGATGATTGTATAGTGATTAAAAATATATTGGTAAATATATTTTACAATATAAAATATTTTACAATGTAACCCACCCGGGAAGGATGGGTACGAAATAACAACATCAAGAAGAACAGCAGCAGCAGCAGCAGCAGAAGCAGCAGCAGACAAAAGAGCTTGAGAAGAACATGTTGGATCAGCCCAATGGCCCAACAATATTTCCTGAACAAATTCCTACACAACCTTAAAGCTATTTCCAATTTTAAGAAATACTCTCCCCCATAGCGTTTGATCCCATTGGAGTTTGAGTTTGATCTGCAAGAAGATCAAACCTATCCATTCTTAAGGAAATCAGCCCTGAGTGCTCACTGGAAGGACAGATCGTGAAGCTGAGGCTCCAATACTTTGGCCACCTCATGAGAAGAGAAGACTCCCTGGAAAAGACCCTGATGTTGGGAAAGATTGAGGGCACTAGGAGAAGGGGACAACAGAGGACGAGATGGTTGGACAGTGTTCTCGGAGCTATGAACATGAGTTTGACCAAACTGCAGGAGGCAGTGGAAGACAGGAGTGCCTGGCGTGCTCTGGTCCATGGGGTCACGAAGAGTAGGACACGACTAAACGACTAAACAACAACTCTCCCCCAAGTAATACCGTAATTCTTAAAATCATGTATCACACTACCTTAAGAAGAATAAAAGTTGTTGGTTATACCTGGTCTTTTGCCCTGGCCTATGTAGCCCTGTGACTGCAACTCACCCACAAGCCACTCTCTTCAGGGAAAGTGGAAATCTTCCTAATGCACAGGCAAACCATACAACTAGTTACAAAACTGGCTGCCATTTTGAAATTGCGAATAGCTCTCTACTTGAGCTTCACAGGGTGCCCCTTAATATATACCAAGCTTTGTGCTTTTATCATAGTATTGCAACTTCTTTTTTTGTTAAACCAGTATTAATAACATAAAATGAGCCTGCTAGATCAGGCCAATTGCTAAGCAGCATCCAGCATACCATGAAACATTCCTCAGATGAAAATCCTCAAAAAAACAACAACCCCATTTTTGTCCCACCGCCCTGCAGGGCATTTCCACCATCACTACACAAACTAGACATAGCAGACACACCCTCCACCGCCCTGAGAAAACCCTTCAATCACAATTTTATTTTTATTCTTTGGTAGATTTACAAAAGCAAAAAATCATACACACACCAATTTAAAAAAAATTGGGAAAGGGGCAATATGAGACAAGGATACACAAAGGATTAAAAAAAATCCTTACACTCCGCTCCCCCCTTCCTTCCTGCCAAAGGTGTTCCTGTCCTCTGCCTGTACCCTTGGAGCCAATGTGTCATGTGGGGCTGGCCCTTGGTGGCAGTGGCCTCTCCTCCTCATCGCCCCTTCCCCAGCAGCTGCTACAAGATGCCCAAGGGAGGAGGCCGGCAGCAGCGGCCATGGAGAGGCTATGGGATGCTCTCCTCCAGCTGCCACTGCCTCTCAGGACAAGTGCCAGCTCATCCTCCTCCCTGAGCTCAGCGGCAGTGGCACTGGTGGGTGAAATAAGGACATTCCAGGACCAAATCAGAAGCTGGAATGGCTTTTGTAATTCTGGGACTGTCCCTGGAATATAGGGGCACTTGGAAGGGTATGCATCCTGTTATCACAGTGGCCAACCAGATGCCTGCTGGAAATCGGCAAGCAGGCCCTTAGCACAAGAGCATTCTCCCCCTCCTGCTGTTTCCAGCAACTGGTATTCAGAAACCTACTGTCTGTGACCATGGAGGCAGAGCACCCTACTATCACCGGTGGGGAGCTAGAGGCTTTCCAGGCCAGAAACAGAGTGTGCCCTGCTTTACAGAGACGTGTTAAGTGTGCCATGTATTGTGATGCATGTTTAAAAGTTGAAAGGAAGATGTAAGGTCCCCACCAACCCTTTCTCAAGAAGTTTTACCACACACTGTGCTTTCTATATCCAACGTATCCTCAGTTTTAATTTATGAAAGTCTGAGGTGTATACACACACACACACACACACACACACACACACACACACACACACCGGTATTCCGTAACCGCTGAACCAAATTGCATCAAATTAGGACAAAGCGTACCTTGCCCATCAGTGAGGGGTCTGGCATAAATTTTTTTCCAAAAAAGCACAGCTTTCATATCTTAAATAGTGATTAAACACAAAAAAGTGGCACACAAATTAGACATCACCAGCAAAAGCTCTGAAGACTCCAGCAGCATCCAATAGAAAGGCAGATTGCACGCTGTCACCAGCAAATGCTCTGAAGGGCAGTGCCAAATAATGACATCAACAACCAAGCAACTGAAACCACCAAGGTGGCCATTACCAGCCCCCTAGGCCCCTGCCAGGCTGCTAGGCCCCCACTAGGCCCGGGGGGAGGGGGGCAAGCACCCGGATCGCAGGCTGCAGCACGGCCTTTGTTTTATGTAGGCCCCTGCCCAGGCCGCCAGGCCCCCACTAGGCCCGGGGGGGGGATAACCAACAACAACGCACTTGGGGGCATGGCAAGGGGTTTTTACTTTTAAATATAGCGGGCGTTGTGTCACATGCGAGGCTCCGGCGGCCATTTTAAGTAAGGGCAGTTGTGCCCCTTTTAACCTAGACTTTTTACTATGACTGATTGCAAGCCTCTGAGTCTTTAAAAAAAAACACCCAACCACGCATTTTGTCTCCCCAGTTTAAGTCCTCGGATATTTGCAGTGGCCAATTCCCCCCCCCCCCGATTTACAATCTCCTACCTTCCCCTTGCCACTTCCTGGGTTTTTTATGGAACCGAACAGCTCGGGCGCTTTGGAACCCGCCTTCTGTTGCTACAGGGCTGTGGGTCTTCGCTATTTGATCCCCACCGCCCGGTCGGGATTATTAAAGTAGTTCTCTGGGTCACCTACTCCAAAATTAGAAAATCCAAATAACGAAGAAAAAACACCAAAAAACACCAAAACACACAACGCCCAAATCATACAATACCCACCAAAATAAATGACAACCCCAAAAATAAAATTAAACAATAATAACTTCTGCTTCTCATGTTCTTATTTTTTTTAAAAAATCTAAATATATAAAAATGTTCACGATGCGTGCGCAGGGGCCAATGTACGGAGATACAGAGGGGAGGGGACAACACTCCCCAGGGAAAACAGAGGGAAGGGTATCCTACCGAAACACAGGGGTGAGCCAGGGGGTTGGAGGGAGGAGGGGCGGGGCACGTCATGGTTCGAGACAGGGTGGGGAGAATCACATGGATGACCACAGCAACGTGTGGCCAGGCCAGCTAGTGTGTGTGTGTGTGTGTGTGTGTGTGTGTGTGTACGTGTACACACATACCGGTATATTTACCACTGTAAAAATGGATATTTTCCTAGTTACAGGTAGGTAGCCATGTTGGTCTGCCATAGTCAAATAATAATAATAATAATAAATCCTTCCAGTAGCACCTTAGAGACCAACTAAGTTTGTCATTGGTATGAGCTTTCGTGTGCATGTATCTGAAGAAGTGTGCATGCACACGAAAGCTCATACCAATGACAAACTTAGTTGGTCTCTAAGCTGCTACTGGAAGGAATTTTTTTATTTTGTTTCGGTTATTTTCCTTGTCCTTTTATTATATAATCTTTTGAAAGCTGACTCGGTGTTACTTGGTATGCAGGCTCTAAAGAGAATGGAGCCCACCGTTTTCATTCTGTAAGGTGCTGGCAGTTCTACAAAGGTTATTTTTAAAGATGCAGGGAGTTTACAACTTCCTGTAATAGGATTTGGCATCAGAATACAATAGGTTTATATGAAGCTTTAGTAGAGGCATTGGAAAGAGACAGCACTAACCCTACTTAATATGGATTTGTTTAGCCATATATCGAAGTAAGAAAAGATACAGGTTTTGTAGTACAGTACTTATCTTTGTGGCATTTTGGCTTCACTGTTTATGATATGTGTGTGCACCACTTCCTTCTAATAGTGAACAGAGCTTGGAAGTGTTGAAACGATTTTCTCTTTAAAAAAAAAAAGAGCCACAGTGAAACAAGGGAAGTATCAGCATTCTATGTGGAGGAATCCAAATTGTTCAGATACAGTATACTAAAACTAATTTAGGTTGGGGAAACTAACGGACAACTACCCCCCCCCCAAAAAAAAACCCAGCCCAATGAGGACAATGCTCAGTAGCCACAGAATGCCATGGGTTTGTTCTGGAGAAGGAACAGAAAAACAAGGGGAAAGGGGTGACAGAAACAATGAGCATTCCCTGCTGCAACATTTTGTTGCAGGTCCCAGATCCCATCCCACATGGGTGTCTAGGCCCACCAACTGAGGATAACACTTTATGCATCCAATGAAATGGTTTCCAGTATACAAAACCTTTTCTCACAATCTACATGTTCATCCTTGAGGAACTAGACATCAAGAAGCTTAGTTTGGTCAGAATCAAGTATAAACTCCCAGAGTCAACATTAAATATATTACATCTGGTAAATGAGCCACCATAGCCACATAGGGATGATTATAACAAAAACAAAACTGGCTTTTCCACACCAAGAGTATGGAGTATTTTCAGGGCCCATAATAACAGAACTTCCTGCAGAGACAATCAATGATCAATTCCTTTCCCTGCTAGAAAACGGGTTCTCCAATCATGGAAAGCACGAGTTGCAGAAGGGTTAACAAGACAACCCCAGGTTTGTTGGGTGGGTCAGACTAGTTGGCCACAAGTGTGATTGGGATTTTGTTGTTGCTGGGGAAATTGGTATGTTGCTGGGGAAATTGGTATGTTGCAAGTTATTTGATTGACAGCCATAGCCTTGAAATACTTGTGCATGCAGCTTGCAGCTTCGCTTTGCTGCTTGCAATGAATCTCCCGCCCACCCTCCCTATTTTTAGGGGTTCTTTGCGCTTCACATTGGTATGCCTGTCATGGGGTCGCCTGCTTTGGAACAGGGGCCTGGTAGGATTTTGTCCACTTGGCTGATTGGCTGGTGCCAGGTGGTTTTTACCTACTGCGTAGCAAATCGTCACAACTTGTAAGGTTGCGGTTAGGCATTGATTCAAATTGGATGGTGGAGGGGTAAGGATTTGGCTGGGCCTGCCCCTCAAAATTGCTGCTGCTGATAGGGGTATTCCATTAAAGGAATCCTGGGGCTCCATGTGTTTGTCCGTACCTCTGGTAAGGGCTAGGGCATGAGCCTCGGGGAGCATCCGAGGGAGAGGTGAAGGGTTTGGCTCCCAGCTCCGTCCTCTCTCAGAGGGTGCTCACCTATACTGACTTCCCTAGCATGCTAGCGGGAGTCAGTTCGTTCTGTCCCAGGCGGGGGACAGATGGCGGGAACCAATGCCTAAGCAACCACTCACATTAGTTAGTTGTGGCCAAAATAATGCCAAAAACCTTAAACTTAAATTCCTGTGTGAAGTGTGAGTTATTGGGGGGGATTGTCTTGGTACCTCTGCATGCAACAATTGACACCTTATAATGAACCGCTGATATCCCATACAAACATCTTAATACACAAGACTGGCATATTTAAACAAAGACAACATGATTTATATTGTGCAAGCTGCTCCTTTTCTTTCTTTCTTTTTTTAATGCTGTTAGCCCATATAAATATAACTAATCACTACACATCACAATTCTCCGGATGTGCCAAAAGCATAAAATAAAATAGAAATCACCCAGAGTGAACTCAGGCTTTAGTCAGTTGTGGTTGTGTGTTCTTTAAAAAAGAAGAAGCTTTCCTTTCTGTTTTTGCTCACTACAAATCTTATTTTGAGAAATACCGTGTTTCTCATATTATAAGACATGTCTTATATTTATTTTTTCCTCAAAAAAACACACTATGGCTTATTTTAAAGGGATGTCTTATTTTTTTCCTCCTCCTCCTGCCGCGGCCGGCATTGCTGCTGCGCCTATCACTATGTCTTATTTTCGGGGTATGGCTTATATTCCTTGAATGCTTAAAAACCCTGCTATGGCTTATTTTATGGGTATGTCTTAAAATATGAGAAACAGGGTACCTTAAGGGCTCAATCTGCAAGGTACTGAGAATCTCCCCAATAGCACTGACTGTTAACAGATAACTCTTTGAGTGCTTTGTAGGATTTAGTTACTCAAAGAACAACAAAATGTGTTAATTAAAGCTGCTTCTTTTTGCTTACTGCTTTTCTCTTCAAAATTAGGATATGCTGAAGGCTGTGTTTTACTTGCATTCCAATGGAATACTTAGCACAGCATGAAATAGATGGCATCTCCTTTGTAGCAGAAGTGAAAGGTTGACTTCTGCCTTTGGCATCTTTTATTCTCCACTGAAAGCTTCAAGCTAGAAACTGAAGCATAACAATTGGACCTGCAGTGAAAAGTAGTGACATTCTAACAACTGTTTCCTCCAAATGATAAATGTTGTGATAAAAGCTATTTAGAATTAAACAGCTATGTAATTAATAGACAAATTAGGAAGCACTGAAGGAAACACTAAGAAATGCTCCACAAGGATATGGCCTGACCTCCAGGGGGAGAGTTCTTCAGAGATGCTCAGAGCTATGCCAGTGGTAGGCACAGCTGCTGATAGGGATACTGTACTATGAAAGACAGAATGTATAATGAGAGAGAGCTTGACTTTTATTTGGTTCGTTTTGATGGAACCTTGTGCCTTATTGTGGTATCAGCTCCCACTTAACCATCAGCGACACAGAATGCAAAATCCAAGCTCCTGACCTCAAAGACTGCCAGAAGGCAAGTATTGATAAGCCACCAGTGACACTGGGGGGAACTCCCAAACCAGTAACTATCAGTCCTTCCAGAGAACATTAGTAATACAAAACTCATATATGCCAAATTCAGGAATTTGCACTAGGCATCCCACAAACACAGGATGATAATCTGGCAGGAAAGTTATCAACTCTTGCTTCACGAGAAACTTTTATTTTCCCCTTCCACGTCATCCCTTTCATTCCAATTTTATATACACAATTATGAGATCCATAATTGAGGTTTTGCATGGGCTAATCAGGACAGCATAGTTCCAAGTATACACCTTCATATCACTTTTAGATAACAACAGTTAGCACTCCATAGCTATCACACCTAGCGATTGGTGAGATCACTATTGCATGGTTGCCTGTTGGTTTGTAAGGTGAAGGCATAACTCCACAGGCATAGAAATTCCAATCCTAACCTTGGAGCCTGGTCCCCTTCCATTCATCCAATTGCAGGATCACTCTAACAAGAGATGGTAACAGTATAACTTTCCTCCTATCCCTAGTTGATAACTAACATTATGCTCAGCCGCTTTGTTTTCTTGTAGATTAAGGTCCTCAGGGGTGTATGGAGTGTTAGGGGAGGGGTAGTACCTCTTGTGGGGGACACATTGTGCTCCTCCTGGGGTAGTTTGTCCACCTTTGGTCCCAACCCTGCACTCAGCTCTCAACTGTGGCTCCCAGAAGCTGCCGGCATGCTTTGACTGGCCACCTAAACCAGGTGAGGGTAGCTGATGGGTCTTGAACCCTCAATGACTTAGGGACTTCCCCTGCATGCAAAAACAGGCTCTGTCAGATTGGGTGAACAAAACCAATAGTGGGTCCGATGGTCAAGAAAGTGCTTTCTGCACATCCTGTAGAGGGAAGTAAGGAGAAAATGGGGCTCACTAACCTGGGAAAGTAGCCCATCTAGGAGAAAGAAAAATCTTAACCCTAAACCTCCACTGCCTTGCAGGATATATTTGGGATATCCCCACACAAATCCGGAGTGGAGTCTCTTACACGGTTGAATGGTGCCTTGTACACCTTCTTCCAGCCACTCCTGTAGCCAAGCCGGTGTCAAATACATTGCTCTGCTTTCCTTTGGACCGCATCAGCGAGGCTGAGAGTCTTGTCGTCTGGGCAGCCCAGGTCCCCTAAACACACTGCCCAGGCTTGCACCCCAAGCAGGTCACTTCAGTGCTGCTAACGCAGTGGTTCGACCACCCCCATACTCTGTTACCTCTCAAGACAGATAAATGCCAACAACAAGGTCCTTCATTTCTCTAGATTGGGACTGTCAATGTGTTAGGCACCAGTTATTTGTATGTATGCTCATAAGCCACTCCATATGAATTACTGCATCTTTAATTTATGAATGCCTGCTTTCTTGCAATTAACAACTTCTTTTTATGTACCTTTGGTGAGCATACACTCTTAAGGGTATTAAGGACTAGATTTAAACAGTGCTTGTCTGTTTCTCCAGGCAAAAAAAAATCTCACCTCTTAAGGGAACATGTTCAACGGATCTTATGTTGGGTGGGCACACACTGGCGGTTCCTAACACATTTGCAACAGATCTTATGGATGGTTTTACTCCATCCTAGGAAATAGGTCTGGTGCATAGAATGCACTGGATTTATGTGGCCTAGGAAGAACTGGAGGAGGAGCAAAGCAATCACAATCTCCTTTCCCCAAGCTCCTATGTTTGCAGTAAACTATGGTTTGGCATAATTCTAGAAGAAGTTAGAATCACTGGGCCACCTGAACAAGACTGGGGCTAAGGCAGGATCTGTGTATAAGAAAGTTAACATTGTAGTCCCAATGACACCTCTCCCACCCACAAGCTACTATTTGCATCAGGAAGAAAGTTCCCATTGGCACCAATGGAACCTTCTCTGCCAATTCAAACAGAAGCTTCAGGGGAGAAATTTTTGTCAATATCACAGTAGGTAGCGAATTAAGCTCCTCCTCTTCACCTATGGCAGTTTCAATCCTAATTCATGCAGTTTCTTAACGATGCAATGTTAAAAACCCTTTGATTAACATCACGTGTAGTTTGGCTCTAAGAAATGCTGTCAAGTCAGGAGAAGACTGCAAATGGTGAGAACAGCTCTGTACCTTGTATGTGAAATAGTGCAAAGCCAGCCCACATACGAAAAAGAACAACACAGATAAGTTAAAGACAATAACCTGCACATGGAAAAAAGGAATCTATGCCAGTGTTGAATATGTAAAAACTGGCAGGAACCTATTTTTCAGGATAAACTGGATAAAAACTGGATTACTGAATCAAGTCCTTAATTTGTCCTTCATTCAGAAATGTCAACTAGCAGCTCTGCAATAGCTGCAGAAGTGACAATGTGTAAGATTTTTGTGTAGATGTCGTTAAAAAGAGCTCCACAACATGCCAAGGAAATCACTGCATGAATATAAAGGCAGGTTCCAAAGAACAGCTGAGACTTACGTAAGTGCCTGTTTACTCTTACTTTCTAACAGAACAAAATGGAAGTTATCATCAGGATGTACAACAGTTATAAAGATTTCATGTACAAATACTGTCCAGTTAATATTACATCTGATACCGAAACACTGTGGAATCTTGTTCATCTCAGAAATCTCAGTCAAACAGCCATCTGATAACTGGAGGATGGATTTCTAATAATGTAGTTAATTCCCCCAAAGGACCAGTGAACTAAGAAGCTGCAGAATCTAGCAGGCTGAGATTCTCTGGAGGCTACATATTGCAACATCCACGATCCTTCCTGATTTCTGGTGTCAATTTGGTTACCTGATTTGCAGTACTATCTATCACTTTCTTGGAAGAAAAAAAGCAAGCAAGGGTGAACATGATACAAGTGTCATGTTCTGTTCCAATCCCGAGGAGCTCACCGTCCATGGTAGCAAGGCAGGTTGGTTGTTGCACCACCACCAAGGGGAGCTCCTAGTGAGCAACTTCTTCTGGCAAGAGCAGGAAGTGAACAAAGCCTTTTGAGTGCCTGTCACCAGATACCTCTCCCATGATATGCCCCCTGCGTCGGAGTACCAGAAACCCTTAAAAGGGACAGTCTTCGGGCCTCAGAATGAACATGTCTCCTTTCCTCCATGGTCTCCTGTTTGGCATGCTGCCTCCACTGCTGGACTAGCAAATTGGCGTGGGATACAATCAGTTCCTTGAGTGTGGAGAAAAATGCCTGTGAGGGTTCCAGCTCTGGTTCTACAGAACCTGAATGCTGTGGCATCTGGTTCAGTGGATTCCTGACTTCCAGCTTAGGTACACCACCACCCACAGTCCAGAAACATCAAACTTAGAGCCAGGAACCTGGTCCAGCTCTTCAGATGATGGCACTTCAGGCTCTGATGATGTCCTGGTCACTGCTGGACTGTGGGCATTATTGCATGTGCAAAGTTAAGCATGGGGCAGAGAAAGTGGACAGAGATAAGCTTTTCTCCTTCTGTTATAACATTACAACCCAGGACCATTCGACGAAGTTGAAGGGTGGGAGATTCAGGACAGACAAAAGGAGTAGTTCTTCACACAGTGCATAGTTAAACTATGCTATTCACCACCACAAAATGTGGTCCACCAACCTGGACAGCTTTAAAAGAGGATTAGATACATGCATGAAGAATAAGGCCATCAATAGATACTAGTCATGAAAGCTGTACAGTTCCTCCAGGTTCAGAGGCATCAGGCATGCCGTTTGCCAGAGGAAACAAGCAGGGGAGTGTTCCTGGGCTCAAGTCACTGGGGGAAACAGGATGTTGGATTAAGTGGGCTTTTGGTCTGATCCCACAAGACTCTTCTTATATTTATGTGAAATGTGAGACAGTGCACATGGCTCTGGAAACCCAGTGTTTCTGCGTGCGATGAAAGCTTTTGAATCCCCTGATTCTGGGTTTTTTTGTTGTTGTTTTACTGCAGTTGCTGCAATATCAAAGCAGCAAGCTCCCAGTGAGGTGTGTCATAACTAATGCAACAAAATTAAGTTCATTATAATTGAAAATAATTCATGCTGTCATATTTACTGTAACAAGGGGTCACATCTCTAGGGCTATAGAAACTGCTCACAGTAATTGTAACTGACACCTACTTCCTTCTTCAGGAATAGTCAGCCACACTATAGCTCACTCCAGATCCTTTTTAATATAATGAAAAATGTAAACAATGAATATGAATAGGAGGGAAATTAAAATTTGGACTAAAATATGTACAAGTTTCAAACATATACTATACCTACAGAATCACAGAACTGTAGAGTTGCAAGGGACCCTGAGGGTCATCTGGGCCAGCTCCCTCCAATGCAGGAATCTCAACTAAATCATACATGACAGATGGCTATCCAATCTCTGCTTAAAAACCTCCAAGGAAAGAGAGTCTACCATCTCTCCTGGAAGTCTGTTCTACTATTGAACAGCTCTTACTGTCAGAAAATTCTTCCTGATGTATAGTTGGAATCTCCTTTCTTGTAACTTGAAGCCATTGGTTCAAGTCCTCCCCTCCGGAACAGGAGAAAACAAGCTGTGGCAATAATATTTGCAATAATATTTGAATTCAGAAAAAATGGGTAATTCTCTTTCAAAGAAGGACCTATCTCAACATCAATTTGACAGCATCTGTCAAAGATTTTTGTAGTTTATATTAATAGAAAAATAATAATTTGCTAATTACCAAAATCTCAATATGGGTTCCTTTCTGAGTAATGTCTGATAACTTAAAATTCTAACAGTGTGAGCAACTCAGAGATCCAGTGTGGTATAGTGAAGATAGGGCTGAAATCCTGACTCAGCCATGAAGCTCCCTGAGTGATCTTAAGCCACTCAATGTCTCTCAACTCTCAAAAGCCTTCCTCCCATGGTTGTTGTGTGAATAAAATGAGGGAGGAAACAATCATGTATGCTACCTTAAACTCCTTTTATGGGAAATATAGGGTATAAATATAATAGTAAATACATTTTAAAAACCTATTGTTAATTAACCTTACAGTTAAAAATAATCAAGGCACTAAACAATGGCGCTTGGACAATAAATCAGAAGAAATTCAAGTAGTGCAAGTAATTGGGAGTTACTTCCAAAGTTGGGACACACTTTGATGTTCAAAGGAAAATCTTATTTACTACTTCCTCACTCCCATAATGAACGTGTTACATAAAAAGCCAAACCTGCATATTGGTTTGGCAGTTATACATACATAATGGTTGAGTGTCAGTATCATAAAAGAGAGAACTTAAGTGCAGAATGTACAGTGTTAAAAGGTAAACATCATTTCCTGTACTTTTCTGCATTACATTTCCCTCCGAGTTACAGGTAGGTAGCCGTGTTGGTCTGACGTAGTCGAAACAAGATAAAAAAATTCCTTCCAGCAGCACCTTAAAGACCAACTAAGTTTTTATTTTGGTATGAGCTTTCGTGTGCATGCACACTTTTTCAGATACCTCCGAGTTTGAGACGCCTCCACCACCAACACCCCGCTACTCCCATAAGAGTGTAAACAGTCTGGGGGGGAAACAGCGGCCAGCTAAACTCAAAGCTGATTAGGGTGAGCCATGGCCTATGAGGAAATCGGCTGACCTATTCAACGTAAGAAGACTAGGGCACAGCTGAGAAAGGGAAGCTTAGGAGGAGAAGGAAGCTGACTAAGAGTCCCATTTAGCAAACACTATCAGTTGTCCAGAGGAGAAAAAGAGGACCTAGGTGCTAACTGAGGTAAACTGTTGGAATAAAGCCTCACTAATATATACAGAACACCAGGAGGGCTGGAATTTGGCCATATACATTTAAGGCATTCATAAGAAGCGCTTACAAAGGTGACCTATGAGTACTATCACACATATCTCTTTAAAGCTGGACTAAGCAGTGTAGTCTAGTCCAGTACTAACAAATATAATAACCGCTTCAGTTTACATGAGTTCCTTCAGAACTCCTTATTCCTGAATTTGCCCGTTTCCGCCCTGATAACTAAGAAGCTTTTCAATGGATCGGTTCTTGATGCTACTGTCACTACTGTTTAAGGGCAGCAGGCACCACTCCACACTGGTTTTCACCAGCTGAGATGGGCAGGGGTAAAGAGAGCAAGACGTGGAACACATCACTGCAAGAGTCCCATCCACATAATCAGGCCACATAAACTGGAATCGATTCCACAAAGTATGGAAAGGCAACTGCATTGGACACTTCA
This sequence comes from Zootoca vivipara, assembly GCF_965207765.1. Taxonomy (NCBI): domain Eukaryota; kingdom Metazoa; phylum Chordata; class Lepidosauria; order Squamata; family Lacertidae; genus Zootoca; species Zootoca vivipara. The sequence goes on along the minus strand of NC_142584.1, from coordinate 78,424,834 downwards.
ACTGGAGTTGTGACAACAGTGAAATTCAAAGCACTATGGAGATGAGCACCATGCAAATTCCTCATAACATGCAGCCAAGTGCTCGCCCAGCCAACCAGATTCCAGACCACCCAAAACAACTTTGCTGAACAACTCTTTGAATCATGCATTGGAAGCTGCAGTGCTTAAAAAGCATAAACACTGTGCTATGAAAATGCTTCTGGAAAAACCGGATATAGACCAAACACTTCTTTCTGCATTTGCTAATTCTATCTGTTTTGGGAGAAAGAGGAGGCATAATTAAGGAGGGCTATTGTTTACCTGTATCCTGCTCCAGTCTTTTTAAGCTTTCCTCGGTTAAAAATATCGTTACAGTCACAGCACAAAAAAGGGACCATCTGGCTCTCTGAATTAAATTGTGGTGTGCTTTATTTTTTGCTTTTGTATTTGTAACTTTTCTTATCATTTATAGGGAATGGGGGGGGGAGCAAAACTGTGAGATGTCATAAAGTACTCTAAAATTAGAGAGAATTCCAAGAATCAAGGTACTGACAAAGCACACAAAGCCTTCAATCTGATGTCCTCTTGCTTAAAAGACATGGGCCATAATCTTATGCCACACTGATGGTTGTGTTTTGGCTGAGTGTATGGATATGTGGTGCTGTCCTCGGGTGAGAGCATGGCATAGCTGAGGGAGAAGTTGAAATAAGTGTGGGGAATATCAAGCCAAGCTCAGTAGCATAGCTGGGGATGGCCACTTACCTTTGGGGGTGGCATGCTGGAACACAAAGTGGCACGCAAGCCCAGGCACCCCAGAGCCCAGCATGCCTCTCCCAAAAGCAGTGCAGCCCAGGGCTGGGCTCACAGCATGCCAAGCTGCTGCATCCCCCACCCCCAGTGTTAGGATCCCTTACTCACAAGTAGGACCCTGGCAGAGACACATGCCCGACTGGCATGTTCTCTTCCTCCTGGCCAATCGTTCGGGAGCTTCAAAAGCTTTCCCCAGCCTGAACATCACAGTGACTGATGCCAACTGACATCAGCACACTTACGGATCCACAGAGTTTGCGCAACTGCGTAACAGAACTCAGTAGCACAGCATTTGGCTAATCTGCATTTATTTACATATAAACACACACGGAGCACTGTAAATACGGCTCCCTCTCTCTCTATCATCAGACAGCTAAGAGAATGAACAAAGGACAATAGTCCCACTTCAGGAAACACAGTAACACAAACATCCTGTTTCCGTCACTTCCCACTGTGGAATGTAAACATACACTGCCATGTGATAGACAACAATCCTATGAATGCAAACACGGGGAATGAATCTCCAACACCCAGCTGTCAGAGGGTGGCCGAGAAGGACGCAACTGGCCCCACAAGCAGCACTGGGCCTGCAGCTGGAGGACCCCTGTGAGTGACGCAGCAGCTTGGGCACTGCAGGCCCCACACTACCCAAAAAAGCAGCGCTGGGTGGCATCTGCTCCCACCGCCTCCCCCTCAGTAGTGTGGTCTTTTGTTATCAGAGGTTTTCTAAGCATTGTAGAGAGTGGGGGGGGGTGATTGTAGGTGAATGGCCCATTTAAGTGTAGCATCCTGTTCTCACAGTAACCAACCAGATGCCTGTGATCCCAGTGGTTTCCAGCAACTAGTATTCAGAAGCACTGCTGCCTCCAACTATGGAGCCAGAGCACAGCCATCGTGGCTAGTAGTCATCAATATGACCATGAATTTGTCTAATCTTCTTTAGGTTTTTGGCCATCACTGCATCTTTTGAGAGCAAGTTCCATAGTTTTACGTGCTGCAAGAATACTTTATTTTATCTGTCCTGAATCTTCCAGCATTCAGTTTCCACAAGTTCTAGTGTTATCAGAGAGGGAGAAAAACTTTTCTCTATCCATTTTCTCAATGCCGTGCATAATTTTATAAACTTCTATCATGTCACCTCTTCTCTAAACTAAAAAGTCCCAAAAGCTTATCATGGTTAATGAGCAGAGTCAACTATTGATTTTAACTAGTTTGTTTTTATTACAATGTATTTCATAATGATGTTTTAAATGTTGTAAGCTGCCTTGAATCCCAACCTAGGAGAAGGATGGAATATAAATATACTAAATAAATAGTAATAAAAAGCCTTTGGTTGCAATCCTATGCACATGTACCTGAGCATAAGCACCATGGAATGCAGTGACACTTATGAGTAAGCACCCTTTCTCTTAATGAAATAAATGCTTTTCACTTGTGTTCATAGAGTGCCAACATCATCTCATGTTGCTTTCATACACACAGAAACAAATGTAAAAAAATAGCAGGAGTTTAATGTGTGTTTGTGAATTTTACCGTGCATGTGTGTGTGTGTGTGTTTGCATTTGGTGTTCATAAAAAGATGAACGTGTCTTATAAGAAAAATTGCACACACAGATATGGTACTCCTACACATACTATTCCCATGCTAAAATGTTTGTAAACAGGAGCAACCTCACCAAAATGCTACTCAAAGAAATCACTATGGCAATATATAACATATTTAAGACTTCAGTTCCTTCCTCCATATGAAACCGATTAGACCAAACAGTGAGGCATTACTTTGTTCCATCAGTAAAGAGTATCTTTGGGTCTATCTTACTTTAGTCATAGAAAGCCATGGTGTCTGAGATTGTCCCTGTTCAAACTTCAAACTCAAAGCTGAACATTCACAAAAGCTACCCAGCTTTGCCATCTGGAGCTAATTGACAAAGGGGTAATAAAAGCAACCTGATTCTAAGGATTCGATGAAGAGGAAGGACATAAAGAGTACAAAAGAGCCCTGCTGATCGGACCAAAAGTCCAAGGTCCATGCAGGCTAGCCTCCTGTTATCCCAGTAACCAATCAGATGCTTCCAGGAAGCCTACAACCAGAGCATGAAGGCAGAAGTCCTACTGCACGCCAGCTCCCTAGCAACTAGCATTATTCAATGGCATACCGCTTCTAAACTTGGGAGGTTCTATATAGATCATCTAAGCTAGTAGTGGAGCAGCATGTGGAGCAAAGTTTCATAAGTTCGTTGTGAACATCATGAAGAATCACTTTCTTTTGTGTCTGTCCAGAATTTACTGCCAATCAATTGTATTGGATTACCATTCTCTCCCTAGTTTACTCAAATCTCCTTTCAGCGAAGCTCAGTTAAGAAATATGAATACAGAAAAGTCAGCCATAAGTATACATTTTATATCACATATGTCCAAGTTAAGATTTTTTGCTGCTAATATGTTTACTATAACTTGTATTCCAGGTCTGAATATGTTTGTTTTGTATGAAATAATGAAATATTGTTCTTAAAAACTAATGAAATATTGTACCAACAATCTACGAATGGCAGGAAAAACTGGTCGAATTCATGAATCTAGACAAAATGACCGCAGCAATTAGAAATATCTCCAAACAAAAATGTATAAATGAGTGGAAACAGGTAGAAGATTACTTAATAAAAGAGAACTTTAACATCAAATTGGTGATATGCTTACATTGAAGGGAAAGCAGGGAAAAGTAAGAAAAATTGCAAGGGAAAAAGGGGGGGGAGAGAAAACACAACGGGTACCTAGATAGAAGCAAGAATTAATGAGTGTGAACAAAAGGGAAGCGATGTATGGGCAGTGGGGAGTCAATTTTTAATTATAATTTTTAGTTGACAGATTGCAAAATCCAAATATAAAAACTGACATGATATTTTAACAGCTATATTATAATTGGTTGAAGTTTGAGTTATATTAATTTGCATTATTTGTTATGTTGGGTATGATTTGGTTGAATATTATTTCAAATTTATGTTTCTGATTTTGCCTTCTTTGTCTTTTTCTTTCTTTTTTAGTTTTTCAATATGATTTTGTATTAATTTGTTTCATAAGTCAAGGTACCACTGTACTGTAATCTCTTTATCAGTCTCACCCAGCTAATATCCAAGTTCTCCTCACCTTGGTTCTATAAGGTTTGATTCCACTGGCTATGCTCATAACAACACACAGGCTGAAGCCACAGCCAGATTTTTTATGGCTCTTCATAACTACATCTAATAAATTGAGTTCTAGTCCATGAAAGCTTCTGCCACAGTAAATCCAATGGTCCTTAAAGAGCCACCAGACTCTGTGTTATATCTTGTAGTTGATGACATACATTAAAAAGCTTTTTGCATATAAGTTCCATCGAAATTAATGGGGCTTGCACAAAAGCATGTTTTAGCAGACGTTCTTGGTAGATTATGCTGTGCATTTCCCCCCTCAAAAATAAACAAGCAGCAAGGGAAGGCTTCCATGGAATGTACCCTCTGAGCTGCCACTTCAAATAAACAGAGAACTTTAAAAGGTTTAACCAAAACAAATTTCTTAGAATGTGTGATGTCATCAGATCTTCTCCAAAATGCCTCATTGCCTTTAGGAGTTAGTTTTGAGTTTTTAAACTTATATCATGTTCACCCTGAGAAATTTAACAACTTAGGTCCTCTAAAAATGGGGGGGGGGTTGCATCTTAAAATGGTGGGCTGGCTTTTTTTTTTAAGAACGTTGCAAATTTGAGCATGTATCATGCAGATATATTTTGGCAAGATTTTTTTTAATTAAGAGTCTGCTGCACTTGCGGTGTCCTTCTATTAATTACAGCCAAAGTCAATCTGTTAGTGCCAAGAGGCTCAGGCTCTGAATGCTTCTAGAGGGAAGATGGTTGCGCAAATACCAGGAAGTCGAACAAGCTCACTTGCCAAGAACCAGTAGAAAGCACTTTGTGGACTGGCACAAGTCCACAGACAAGTGGTTCAAAGCCACAGTAGTAATACATCCAGCAGTGATTTCATTATCATTAATATGCTATGCATAAGCAGGAACGTCACTGTTACATACCCTGTTATATGAATGTTTCCCAAATGGTCCCTTGATATATATTTTTAAAATTGAAATAAAATTATTTTAGAAAGTCTTCTTTATACAGGAATTCTACCAAAGTCAATTAAGTACTAATTGATAGAGAAAATCATATTGATTCTGAACAAGCATGATTTTACATCTATATTTTAAAGTGGTTCATTCTCTTCCTTGCCAATAATCTTAAGGTCATGTGCAATTCAGAACCCTGAATTAGAATTTCAATCCACCGCTTGAAAAAATAAAATAAAAACCCAAACACCTTTTTGGCTAAACAAGCCTTTGTATCTTTATCTTTAAAAAACAACCTCTGTAGTCAAAAACTACAAGTCTCCAGGGCCAGATGAACTACATCCAAGAGTATTAAAAGAACTGGCAGAGGTGATTTCAGAACCACTGGCAATAATCTTTGATAATTCCTGGAGAACAGGCGAAGTTCCAGCAGACTGGAGGAGGGCAAATGTTGTCCCTATTTTCAAAAAGGGGAAAAGAGAGGACCCAAACAATTACCGCCCAGTCAGCCTGACATCAATACCAGGAAAGATTCTAGAGCAGATCATTAAGCAAACAGTCTGTGAGCACCTAGAAAGAAACTCTGTGATCACTAAAAGTCAGCATGGGTTTCTGAAAAATAAGTCATGTCAGACTAATCTGATCTCATTTTTTGACAGAATTACAAGCCTGGTAGATGAAGGGAACGCTGTGGATGTAGCCTATCTTGATTTCAGCAAGGCCTTTGACAAGGTGCCCCATGATATTCTTGTAAAGAAGCTGGTAAAATGTGGGCTAGACAATGCTACCATTCAGTGGATTTGTAACTGGCTTACTGACCGAACCCAAAGGGTGCTCATCAATGGCTCCTCCTCATCCTGGAGAATAGTGACTAGTGGGGTGCCACAGGGTTCTGTCTTGGGCCCAGTCTTATTCAATATCTTTATCAATGACTTGGATGATGGGCTTGAGGGCATCCTGAGCAAGTTTGCAGGTGACACCAAATTGGGAGCGGTGGCTAATACCACAGAGGACAGGATCACACTTCAAAATGACCTTAACAGATTAGACAGCTGGGCCAAAGCAAACAAGAGGAATTTTAACAAGGAGAAATGTAAGGTACTACACTTGGGCAAAAAAAAGAGAAAGGCACAAATACAGGATGGGTGACACCTGGCTTGAGAGCAGTACATGTGAAAAGGATCTAGGAGTCTTGGTAGACCACAGACTTGACATGAGTCAGCAGTGTGATGCAGCAGCTAAAAAAGCCAATGCAATTCTGGGCTGCATCAATAGGAGTATAGCATCTAGATCTAGGGAAGTAATAGTACCACTGTATTCTGCTCTGGTCAGACCTCACCTGGAGTACTGTGTCCAGTTCTGGGCACCACAGTTCAAGAAGGATACTGACAAGCTGGAACGTGTCCAGAAAAGGGCAACAAAAATGGTCAAAGGCCTGGAAACGATGCCTTATGAGGAACGGCTTAGGGAGCTGGGTATGTTTAGCTTGGAGAAGAGAAGGTTAAGGGGTGATATGATAGCCATGTTCAAATATATGAAAGGATGTCATATGGAGGAGGGAGAAAGATTGTTTTCTGCTGCTCCAGAGAAGTGGACACGGAGCAATGGATTCAAACTTCAAGAAAGAAGATTCCACCTAAACATTAGGAAGAACTTCCTGACAGTAACAGCTGTTCGGCAGTGGAATTTGCTACCAAGGAGTGTGGTGGAGTCTCCTTCTTCGGAGGTCTTTAAGCAGAGGCTTCACAACCATATGTCAAGAATGCTTTGACGGTGTTTCCTGCTTGGCAGGGGGTTGGACTGGATGGCCCTTGTGGTCTCTTCCAACTCTATGATTCTATGAAACTTGCACGGGAAAATTAGTGACTTACAAAGCCTTAAAATCTCTCAGAACAAAGCTGACTTGCAGCTGCGAGTGTGGTAGCAAAACCACCACTCTTAATACATGGAAGAGTGATATGTTGTTGTTGTTGTTTAGTCGTTTAGTCGTGTCCGACTCTTCGTGACCCCATGGACCATAGCACGCCAGGCACTCCTGTCTTGCACTGCCTCCCGCAGTTTGGTCAAACTCATGTGCGTAGCATCGAGAACACTGTCCAACCATCTTGTCCTCTTTCGTCCCCTTCTCCCAGTGCCCTCAATCTTTCCCAACATCAGGGTCTTTTCCAAGGATTCTTCTCTTCTCATGAGGTGGCCAAAGTATTGGAGCCTCAGCTTCACGATCTGTCCTTCCAGGGAGCACTCAGGGCTGATTTCCTTAAGAATGGATAGGTTTGATCTTCTTGCAGTCCATGGGACTCTCAACAGTCTCCTCCAGCACCATAATTCAAAAGCATCAATTCTTCGGCGATCAGCCTTCTTTATGGTCCAGCTCTCACTTCCATACATCACTACTGGGAAAACCATAGCTTTAACTATACGGACCTTTGTCGGCAAGGTGATGTCTCTGCTTTTTAAGATGCTGTCTAGGTTTGTCATTGCTTTTCTCCCACGAAGCAGGCGTCTTTTAATTTCGTGACTGCTGTCACCATCTGCAGTGATCAAGGAGCCCAAGAAAGTAAAATCTCTCACTGCCTCCATTTCTTCCCCTTCTATTTGCCTCCATTTCTTCCCCTTCTATTTCCCTTTCTATCTTCCCCTTCTATTTGGCAAATAGAAGGGAAGAGTGATATAAACCAGACAAATAAGCAGTGGAGGACCAATACAGTATTAGGTGTGGAAGGTGTGGGTGCTGCTGCTTCCTTTAATAAAAGCTACTGTTCTTTTAAGAAACAATTGTGGGCTAGTTTAAAACAGCCATATTCATTGCTTGATCTCTCAATAATTAATTACATAACACTTTTATGATTCTCAGCCAAATGTGTGAACTGATTCTTTTGAGGAGCATTGTGTTCTGTTTGAATTGCCTGTTAACTAAGCCAAAGTACATGTAATTGAAATAATCACTTATTCTTCCCCACCTACCCATGTCTCCACTTCCACCTTCCTAAATAAATAACAAGGTTCAATTAAACATTTAACCACACCTGATGTGACAGCCAGCAAGTGATTAATATTCAAATGTAAACAAGCCCTAATGAATCTTAATGAGTCCATGGTGCCTCAATAAAACAGAAGCCCCAGTACAGTACTCTAAACAACTGGATAAAATCTACAGATCTACAAATAAACCAGGTTGAAGTTTCTTGGGTGCATGACTTGATCATTTTTACAAATTCTTTGATATAGTGCCAACATAAGTGTATTTGGTTCTTCACAGAAGCAGAATATTGTTAATATGCACCAGTAATTTTGCCAACTCTGCTCTTAGAAGCCTTGGGGTTCTCTGGAAGTTTATGGGTGGGAGGAGAGAGATGAAAGGACCAGGAGACAGACAAGGTTCCATGTGGAGTCAGTGTGGCCAGTATCATTTTGTGTGTGTGGCAGTGAAGTTTGACCTTGTCCTGATGCAACGCTGAAACACGCTACTAAACTAGTTCAACATTGACTCAATGGTGGAATGCCAATCATCAGGACACTATGCATGGGGTCTTCTGAGTGATCTTATGCAGTTATTTTCCAAGATAGCAATTCCTAAGATCAAGGCATTAATCATTTTATAAAACAGGTTTTCAAGAGTCATACACTGGGCCCAGGTACATTTTGCAACAGTCATATAAACGAAGATGCAGTGGTAAAAATCTCCTTCTCAAACAGTTAGCTGGTGTATTTTAGACAATTATTCCTGGGACTCAATAACTTTGCCCCCACCCCAGCCTTTATTTACTTAAAGTTGTTACATATCCATTAATAGCCATATGAAAAACCTACACTACATTATTAACTCAATTCCTTTAAGGGGAAAAGAAGAGGGAATTTAACTATATAAAGGTGGGCATTCATTAAATTTTAAAAATATTAATGCTATGTTTCGCATTGCGTTTTTAGGCTAATCCTAATAGTTACAAAAATAAAAGAATACTGTATTACAATGTCAGTAAATAATATTTTAACAGAGTCTTGAGGAAAAAGAAGTGAAAATAGTAAACAAAACATGTTTATGACAGTATGTCAACTACAAAGGCTTTTTCATCATTTTGTACCACTTAAAACTTTGCAAACTGTCTAGAACTGTTTATATTCTTTCAAACAGTTGGGTACAAAGCTTATGAGTTTTCTCTTCATCTTGAAACAAGAAAAGTTTTAAACCTCTCAAAGAGAATTGAAATGTCAGAAGTTTAATAACTAGAATGAAGTGAAGTCTTTAAAAATAACCAAGTATTTATATACTTGGTCAAATGCTTACATTTAGACTACAATCCTAGCATATTTGCTTGAAGTAAGCCCTGTTCAACTCTATGAGTAAACCTGAATCTGTAATACAGTACATATGGTTATTCACATTTATGTGAGAGATCCTTGCCATTCTCCTTAACATTGCCAGGTCACAATGCTGGAGAATCTTTCTTTCTATAAGACTCTGAAAAGGCTCAGGACTCCTCTTAGAACCTAGACCTGCAACCCTCTATGCCACCATGGCATCCTAATGAATAGTCCTGAGCCTTTTCCTCAGACTTTTTTCTCCTCTGCCTGCTCTGCCCTTCGTTGTTGTTGTTTAGTCGTGTCCGACTCTTCGTGACCCCATGGACCAGAGCACGCCCAGCGGCGTAGCTAGCCTCCTGGCAGCCCGCAGCAGCAAACCTGAAGCCACCCCGCTGGGGGGCGAGGTGTCCGTAGCACATGCAGGGAGGAGGGAGGCATAGCAGCCTGGATCCTGGGAGGGGCGATCCTGGGAGGGGCGAGGCAAGGGGCTCCGTTGGCTGCTTGCATGCCACTCAACAGAGTGGCAGCCAGCAATATTGGGGCCTCTCCTTGATGGCTGCGGCCACGTCGGCGGCGGTGGAGGTGCGGCGGGGGTGCTGCCCCCCACAGAGTGGAGCTAGGGGCGGCCCACCCCCCACCGCCCGTTGCGACACCCCTGAGCATGCCAGGCACTCCTGTCTTCCACTGCCTCTTGCAGTTTAGTCAGACTCATGCTCATGGCTTCGAGAACACTGTGTCCAACCATCTCGTGGAAGAGTGATATGTTGTTGTTGTTGTTTAGTCGTTTAGTCGTGTCCGACTCTTCGTGACCCCATGGACCATAGCACGCCAGGCACTCCTGTCTTGCACTGCCTCCCGCAGTTTGGTCAAACTCATGTGCGTAGCATCGAGAACACTGTCCAACCATCTTGTCCTCTTTCGTCCCCTTCTCCTTGTGCCCTCCATCTTTACCAACATCAGGGTCCTTTCCAGGGAGTCTTCTCTTCTCATGAGGTGGCTAAAGTATTGGAGCCTCAGCTTCACGATCTGTCCTTCCAGTGAGGGAAGTTCTGCTGCAAGTTCGCTGCCTTCTGAGAGATGATCTACATTTCCATTTGCCCTGCTTCCGTTTCCCTCCTCAGCAAAATCCACAGTTTGATGCCAAATTGGAACAAACAGCAATTGGGTTTTCCGCAGAATGCCATTTGTTCTGATTTAGCACTAACTATTGGCTTTTCTGCAAGAAAGTAGTGGGGCAAAGGCAAAACCAATCAGAACTGTGCTTTCTAGTTATAAGCAGAAGTGTGGACAAGCCCTGAGTTTTCCTCTGTCACCTCTCTATATCTCTCTTAGGCCCTGTTTTAACCCCATACAAATTTACCTCTTTTTCTGTCGTTCTCACAGAAGGTGGGAACTATTTTGTCACTGTTTTGTTTCCTGAGCAATTGGAACAATTGCGGACTTGGTGTAGCATCACACCAAATCAAGAAGTTCATGCCAGAGTCTTCACTAGTACTAGAGAAATGCAATACATTATAGCTTGTTTCTTGTTGTGCTGGAAGAGGGAGGAATGCTGAATACCCTCAGATGGAAATATCTGCTACGACTGAATGTCCATTTACATTTTAATACAGCAAAATATAGTAAGAAGTAAAAGAGGCAATAAAATACAAGCAAAACCAATAAAAACTTTTCATGTGATAGGCACGCCTGTTGTGTTAAACAAAGCTCTTTAATGTTCAGTGTAATATTTGTCAGCTTTAGTATTGGGACAGATTCAGCCAAATTCGTCCTGATTCTGCCAATGTATTGACTCTCTATTCCTTTCAGGCCTTGTCAGCTTCTTTTTCCTACTCAGGAGATTCCTCCATCTTGCTGCCCGCTGCAGCTCTCATCCTCTGAGAAAGGCAAAACTCTCTCCCCACCGCCAATCATTTCCTGTCCATCGCAATCACCTCCTGGGAAGACCACAGAATTTGGAGAATGACAAAGCAGCCAGCCACTGTGTTTGTGTGAAAGAGAGAGCACACTCACTCACACACAAGAGTTCTTCACAAATGTGTAGCTACGCCACTCTGCAGAGCTGCCACAACAGACCATCTGAATGAAGCCCACAGTCCACTTGAGGTCTCTGGACCACACTTTAGTAAGCCCTACAGCCTGGTTCAAGCAAGGAGCAAGGACCACCATGCCAGAAGTGCATTCAGCATGAGGAATCTTATTTAGTAAAAATAAATAAATAGAGGTAACTGTAGCAAGTAAGCTGGGCCGCAGAAATAAAAGCAATAAATTGTTTCACATGGTATGTTGCGGGCATCCTTACCACATTTCAAAGTATTCTGCATTCCCCACACAAATAAGAGTTAAGCCACTAAAGGTTTCTATTCCAGCATAGTTATAGTTTTCCAACAAATGCTTCCATGCAGTGTATCTGGCACCTTTCCCAGAGGTGTATTTAGTAGGCCACCTGTGTGCCACTCCACATATCATATATGGCTGAAACTGAGGGAGGCCCAGGGGTCAGCCACAATTCCATGCCTTTGAATGCTACTGAGTAGGATCCCTTTGATGTTCTTGATAACATATTATTTCAATTTATACCAGCCTATGATTAAAACATGATTATATAATTAAGCTTTGGCTAATTGACTTGGATACACCATCCACAAAATATACCAGCAAAAATAGCACACACATTTTACTTTGCTGAACTGTACTGGAATGCTGCAGCAGCTGCTATCTATTAAGCCACTCAATTATCTTGAATAGATACTGAAAACACAGAAATATCTTCCTTTTTGGGGGGGTTTCTGCTTGGGTTTCTTAAATGAGTGGTGAGCAGTATATAGAATATCAACCCACTCACGCCTCTTGTTACTTCAGTCTGAAGTAAATAACAAGGAAGCAAATTAAGAAGAGATTGCTAGAAAGAGGACATAAAACATATTTACAAGTTATGTAGATGCATGGTAAAATGGTTGCCTGTACAACCAAATTCAAATAGGGCCATAAAGCTAAATGGAACACTAGACAGTATGAACTTGGTTCTAACTCTCTTCCACAACAGCACTGCAATGTTTGATGTTTGCTCCCATTGTTGTCACTTGTGAAATGGCCTTCATGCTCCAGATCCTGGTGGTACAGTGAAAGGAAACAGCATTATGGAGTCATGGGGACAAGTGAGCAGAACTCGCTTGCAAGGTGATCTGACAGTGAATGGGAGTCCAGGTAAAGGGACAGGAACTGAAATCTGATAGGATGGCAGCCATTTATATATATATGATTAAGGTAAGGAGGGTTATGGAACAAAAAGTCTCATCATAAGCAGAATGTCAGTTAAATTGGCCACACTGAAGTGATGCCCACATATAGCATTTGGTGGGAGCACACAAAACATGTCAACTTTCAACCCTCCTAGTACTCTATATGTTAGAGACTACATTGGAATAGTGGCCCTTAACTCAAGAGTGTAGTAGCTTCATTATAACACTTCCCCATTATAACACTTCCCCATTATAACACTTCCCCCTGAAGACCATTACATCTAGGTGTGGCTCTACGTCTTTCTAATGTATAAGAAGGCCAGGAGGGCAATCCTAAATGAGCAACGGCAGCAACTGAATGGTGAATAATCTGCCACTTTCAAAACACTGCCAGCTTGCAAGAGACAGGGACATTTTAAAAAGTTAACTTTAAAGTTCGCTCATTTCAATGGAACTACTCTGAGGATGACTAATATTGGGTATCATCCCTTGAAAGCAAGCTTTCTACTGATGTAAGGGCAAATCCTAAATAATCCAAGTACAAAAGTGTGAGCTTTAAAAAGAGAATCGGAATAATTGGACCACACCTCTCCACACTTTGCAAAAACTCAGGAAGAAAAGCTGAACTGGTGATCAATTCAACTGCAATTTGGTGGAGGGCTGTTTTGCTGGAAGGCTGCTTTGCTGGAAGGTTTCAACATGGATGTCATGGAAGAATTCATTGTCAGGACTTGGGATCATAAGAGCAGGTAAACTGGACAGACAAATTGGCTGTTCTAGGCCACTGACTGCATTCAGATAATGGAGGAAGTTTGTGTTTACTTTAATTCTTAGACAACATTCTTTCTAGGGACTTAAAGCGGAACATGTAACTTTTACCAGTGTGGACTTAAGTCAACAACAACAAAAAACTGTCCCTAAGAGGCTCACATGATAATGTTATTATGTAATACAGAATGAAAATAAGGATGTTCTACAAATAATGTAAGGCCTCAAGTTCTACCAGTGGCTATAAATTATTATTTAGATTGCCATTTTAAAAGGGAGATTTATTTATTATTTCCTTCCCCCTGCAAATACATTTCATTCTAAATCACTTGCAAACCATAGCAACTTTGGAGCTTACATTATCACTACTGTTTAATAATGCAGTTTATTTTACTTATATACAGGGGTACAGAAATCTGGCTTTAAAACTGGGGCCAATGACTGGGGCCCAGTTACTGGAGACAAGGCAGTCTCTGCTCCAACCATGTGCTTTTTGTCCTTCCTTTAATTTCAGAGTTAAACTTCAGCCCTGAGAAGATAAGGCATAGTGGCTGAGTGGCTGTGAGCATACATAGAGGAATGAAAAAGTTAAGGAGTCATGCGGAAGGAAATCTGACTACACCAGTGAGAAGATGCTTCTGCATCTCAATCTTGAAGGGGAAAAAGACTATTAAAATATTGTGCAACATTAATAGACTAGTGGATTTTAGCCCGTTTAAAAACGGGCGCTAGAGGAAGCGGCCTGCCGGGACTGGCTTGGCGGTGGCGGGTCTTCCCGCCACCACCAAGCCAGTTCGCAGCGGGGGCTTTTCGCCGTTTGCCTTCCCCTGGGGGAGGCAAACGGCGAAAAACCTCGCCGCGCCGCAATTAGGCTCCGGGACTGGCTTGGCGGTGGCGGGTCTTCCCGCCACCACCAAGCCAGTTCGCAGCGGGGGCTTTTCGCCGTTTGCCTTCCCCTGAGGGGGAGGCAAACGGCGAAAAACCCCGCCGCGCCGCAATTCGGCTCCGGGACTGGCTTGGCGGTGGCGGGTCTTCCCGCCACCGCCAAGCCAGTCCGCAGCGGGGTCTTTTCGCCGTTTGCCTTCCCCTGGGGGAGGCAAACGGCGAAAAACCTCGCCGCGCCGCAATTAGGCTCCAGGACTGGCTTGGCGGTGGCGGGTCTTCCCGCCACCGCCAAGCCAGTCCGCAGTGGGGGTTTTTCGCCGTTTGCCTTCCCCTGGGGGAGGCAAACGGCGAAAAACCCCGCCGCGCCGCAAATCGGCTCCGGGACTGGCTTGGCGGTGGCGGGTCTTCCCGCCACCGCCAAGCCAGTCCGCAGCGGGGGCTTTTCGCCGTTTGCCTTCCCCCGAGGGGGAGGCAAACGGCGAAAAACCCCGCCGCGCCGCAATTCGGCTCCGGGACTGGCTTGGCGGCGGCGGGAAAAAGGGGAGGAATTCCTCCCCTTCTTCCCGCCGCTGCCAAGCCAAAGCGGGCCTCCCTCCGCGCCCGCTGCCGCTTCGGCTTCCTCGGGTTCCCCGAGGAAGCGCCGTCCCATGCCGGAGGTGTGCGGCAAGGCTGCCGGGGGGGGGAGCGCTTCTCTCCCCCGCCGCCTCACCGCGCACCTCCAGCATGAGACTGGGCTTCGGAGCGGCGGTTGGCGGAGCGGCAGTTGGCTGTTCCCTGTGTCCCGAGAGCACGGGTCCAATCCCTGTGTCCCTGGTTGTCCCTCCGTCCAATCCCTGTGTCTCTGGGGGACATGCGCAGTACCCCAGGGACACACGGGACATCTGGACGCAGGGACAACATGGACATTATTATATAGGATAGGTAATATAATACTTAAGATTGCACGTGATGAACAAAGCAATCCTAACTATAGGAATCTGACGTTGATGGCGTAAATTATGGGGGCTTAATTTAGGAGGAATTTGACTTCCACCACCTTTTTGGCTGGCTGAGTTCCACGGGGTTGCCAGGTCACATGACTGGGCTGAAAGGGTTTTGGAATGGGTGTAAGCCTCTCCTTGTCCTGTCCAGCCTCTTCCACACCCTGTAACTCTGCTTTTTAGGGACTTAGGGCAACATTTTTCTGGCCCATGGTGTGTGATATGTTGTTTGGGACTACACATGGAAGGGAAAGCCAGTAGAAATCACCACCCCTTGTGCAAATGGAAGAGCAAATTAGAATCCAAGCCATTGTGTTGGGGGAAGAGAATGGGGAATAAAATTTATATACAAAAATTACTTTAAAGTAGTAGAAGAACCAGGTCCATTAATGACACAAATCCCTGCCCTTGCTTCTGTATGGCAAATGGTCTGTTGGCATGGCATAGTTTCAGAAGTATAATATAAGAGCAAATATTTGTCATTGGTAATCATCACAGGTTTCTCCAGTCTGCAATAAAAGTTTAAAATGTAATGTGCCCCCCCATTACTGAATGTTATGAGTGCTGGTATTTCTACATTTTTTCCATAATCTATATAAATAAAAATGTAAATGTTCGTTTGTAAAAAAAAAAGGGGGGGAGCCAGTGTGGTGTATTGGTTAAGAGCGGTAGACTCCTAATCTGGGGAACCAGGTTCACGTCTCCGCTCCTCCACATGCAGCTGCTGGGTGACCTTGGGCTAGTCACACTTCTCTGAAGTCTCTCAGCCCCACTCACCTCACAGAGTGTTTGTTGTGGGGGAGGAAGGGAAAGGAGATTGTTAGCCGCTTTGAGACTCCTTCGGGTAGTGATAAAGCGGGATATCAAATCCAAACTCCTCCTCCTCCTCCTCTTCTTCTTCTTCTTCTTCTTGTTGTAATTCAAGAGTTATCTTTTCAGGTGCCTCCAATTGGCATTTGTTGAGCTGAACTAGATAGACCTTTTGTATGACCCAGCAGGTTTCTTCTTGTGTTCTTATTTTTAGGCGTATCACAGTAGCCAAGATTTATACTAGATAATTCCTTAGCAGTCTTAAATTACAAGCATCCCCAAATTATAGTTTTGTGTAAGAGGCTGAGCACAGGGGAGACACATCAACCACAGAACACCAATTCTACCAATTAATTTGTAAAATATACAATATGACAAGAAAAAGCATCTCTGTATAGCCTTCGCAGACTTGCCTTCTGCCTTAATAATGTGTGGTATGTTATAATATCCTACTCTTGTCCCCTCTAGCTGATTATAGCCCAGGTCCACCAGCAAGTAGATACTTTTAGCTCGCATGCTTTTTTTTTTTTTTTTTTTGACATACTTTTTATTAATTTTACAAAATACAAAAAAACAAAAAAACGGTACATACTTAAACCCCTTTTCCACCTCCTTCCTACCCACCCACATGGGTCCTCCCCTGCCACAGAAGTATCCCATGTTTGTGAACAGTCAGAAATGGTCCATTTTATGCTTGGATTTCTGTCCTCCTCCCCCTCCCCTGACCCCAAAGCCCCCCCCTGCCACCAGGGAGCTCCAGCAAACCAGGGCAGTACGCAGGAGGACATCCATCCAACCATCTATTGTTATACCAAAAAAAGAGAAAAATAGAAATAGGAAAAAAAGGGGAAAAAGAAAGGGCGAAGAAAAAAAAGAAAAAGAAAAAAGCAATACAAAACAGAAAAATTTTTCTTGCATTCATAGTTGAAAAACCATATTTTATGGGCTTCCCCTCCCCCCCTTCCCCGGTTTTCTGTCAGCTTCCGGGTTCAGCGCCAGCGTCGATCGGCGGGGTTTCGTCTCGTCTCCGAGACGGCCCGTCTCTGCTAGGAGTGGGGAGGGCAGCGAGAGCAACGCTGCGCCCCTTAGAACCTCGGGAAGGGCGTCCCGAGGGCAATTTGCTCGGCACAGACCCAATCCGGACTCCCCAACTCTTCGGTTAGCTCTAATAAGAGCTCCGGAGCGAGGAGGGTAGAAGTCGCGGGGGCCATTTTGAGCGGCAACGTTATTCTAGCAGGGAGAAGCTTCAAGCCGAAGGCGGAGAGCGCTGGATTCTTCCGAAAATAAAACGATTGGAAAAGACTGTAAGTAACCTCACGATTTGGATTATAAAACAATTTGGTCTGGGAGAGAGGGGAGAAAAGAGGAAGCCACCCCCCCCCCCACGGCAACAAAGAGACAGTAAATAGAAACCCGAAGCCATAAACAGAAGATTTGTAATTCAAAAGGATCCCTCAAAGGCATCAAAGAGAATATCCCCTTTGATGCAGGGTGAAAAGGGGAGAGAGACTGTGGTTTATGACTGCCCTGCAGCAATGAGGTAAAGCCTAAGAAAAACCTTTCTTTCCCTCGGGAGCCGGCAGCCTAGGCAATTCAGTGAGTTGATCAGGATTTATAAGTCAATTTTTACTTCACTTTGTATTTCTGGACTTTGTGGAATTTCTTTTTTGGCTTAAGTGCTTGTGAAATGTGAGTTCGAACTTTATTGTTAACAAGACTTGAAGAATGCAGCCAGCTTGTTAAAATGGAGTCGAGAAAATAAACTGTGATCATATTCCACCCCACGTGATAAGTTTTGACCTTGGCAGGACTGAAATATGTCAACAAAAAAGTGTTCCCCTGAGTTCCAGCGGTCTGTTTTGACCTTAATGTGGGAAACAAGAATAGAGTTATGTCAAGAGGAGACACGACGACAGGAGTTACAGCAGAAATTTCAGGAGGTGATGGCGGAATATGATTTTCTAGGAGATGAAGCTTTTGACACTGAAAAAGAGCAATGTGAGAATGACAATGATGGGGAAGGAAAAGATGAAGATGAGGACTGTGATGATTCAACACAAAATGAAACACACCATGAAAAAAATGATGACTCTACTCTACAAAAAGTTGGATGGAGTGCCCTGCCTTTGAGGGGGGCACGATTGGTATTATTGGAACTCCAGAACGCCCACAGGGAAGAAGGAAAAAATATGCAGAGAAGAGAAGAAATTCAGGGGTCCTGTATGGTGACCTGGATGGCAAGAGACTGTAAACAGGGGGTGGGGTGAAGGGAAAGTGATGTTGTGATTATAAGGATGGATTAACAGGTTTATAACTGGTCTGCTGATTTTGGAATTTGCTGGATTGGGGGGGGTGGAGCCGGTAATCGGGGATGTAAGGTTAAATTGAGAATAGTTATAGTTTTAAAAGTGAATGGATTTTGGAAAATGTGAAAATATGGAGGCTTATAGAGGGAGAAAAAAAAAAATTAGGCACGGGAAGAGAAAATGGGAGTTTGAATTTTCAGTGATTTGAATATTAGATGAAAATGTTAACAATTGATTTATAAGTTGTATAAGACGCATGCTTTTCCTGTTTGCATTTATAACCAGTTCGCATTTGTCCTTTCTAAGTCCACCTGGAGAGAAGTAGCGTGAAAAATTACTGTTAACACAAGTGAAACAAATGTCATCTACAGAAAGTCATCTCTCATCCTCTAAGCAGTGTAAATCAAAGGAAGTCAGAAGCAGTGATAACCATGTTTTATTAAAGAATAGGAAAAGCATAAAGGATAGTCCCTTATGATTAGCTCTTTTCCTTCAATGTGTTTCTGCAAACCACCCCCTAAACCCTTCTAAAGGTTCTGCAGAAATTCTGTTGTACCCTCCACTACTATTATTTACTGCTTATTGAGCGTGCATGGGGACTGTGCAAATATAAGGACACAACAGCTTGAAGCTTTCCCCCCAAGCAGCTCATTTAACAGCCTGCCCCCACATGCATTTTATTTGAAGGTAAAGGTAAAGGGACCCCTGACCATTAGGTCCAGTCGTGACCGACTCTGGGGCTGCGGCGCTCATCTCGCGTTATTGGACAAGGGAGCTGCCGTACAGCTTCCAGGTCATGTGGCCAGCATGACAAAGCCACTTCTGGCGAACCAGAGCAGCACATGGAAACGCTGTTTACCTTCCCGCTGTAGCGGTACCTATTTATCTACTTGCACTTTGATGTGCTTTCGAACTGCTAGGTTGGCAGGAGGTGGGACCGAGCAACGGAAGCTCACCCCATCATGGGGATTCGAACTGCTGACCCTCCGATCGGCAAGCCCAAGGCTCAGTGGTTTAACCACAGCGCCACCCACAGCACCTCTACGTTATTTGAATGTAGGTCCCATTAATTTACAAATGAACTTACTCTGAAGTAAGTACACCATGGACTGAAGCCTAAAAGTTGTTTGTTCAATAGTAAGACTTGTATTTATAGAATTATAGAATTGTAGAGTTGAGAACCCAAGGGTGATGTAGTCCAGACACCTGCAATGAAGGAATCTCAACTAAAGCGTCCAGGACAGATGGCCATCCAACCTCCGCTTGAAAACGTCCACCACCTACCAAGTGAGTCTGTTCCACTGTTGAAGCTTAGATTTTTCCTCCCCCCACAAAAAATGCTTTTGTATGCTGAATATTAGTAAAATATAGAATTTTCAACACACAAAACTGTTTCAATATCTTTAAAATCACAAGTATCCTATTTACAAGTATTGTCTCTGTTTCAGAATTTCTGTACTTTAGTCTTTCCGTTTGTAGTGACAACACAGCCACTTCACAACTTTACTTGCAGTAAAAGTTAATATGCCTTGCAACGTTAATACTCTCTTAAAATCTGGGAATGAGAAGTACATCTCAGATAAGCTATTCAGAAGAAAATGGGAGAACACTTCTGGTATTTATATTAGGTAATAATGTCTCCAACACCCTCTCCACTCCACAGTGCCTTTACATAACCAGCTTATGGAAATAAACTCTTATCAATTACGCTTTAATGCAAAATATGAAACCAATAAAAGCAAGCACAACCTCTTTGGGCAGAATTAAAAAGCAATGTAACATCAGGGCTGATGTCTGGAACCTGGAAATCGGCAAGCATTTTAGCCAATGATTTTCAGTATTATTATTACTATTATTATTATTATTATTATTATTATTATTATTATCATTTTAAATCCCTCCTGCTTCTCTTGTTAGTGACTCTCAAGGTAGCAAAGAGTATTTTAAAACACCAAACATGTTAATACTCACAAAATTTAAAGTTAAGTCTGCCAATGGATATGTATATTTTAGATACTAAAGTACTGGGGGGAATCTAAATAGTATACAGGATTAGTAAACACTCACAAATACAATTAATATTTTTACTAGTATGAAAAAACTGTTTGCCAAGAGGTACATGCATGGGATCCCTAGCAGTTGACAGAGGGGGGGACTATAGTGTTTGCCTGACCTCATGGTAAGTAGGTAAATGATGCTCACTGGGAAAGAGAGAGAGATAGTGGGAGGGGCAAGGCAGCAGGGAGGTCAGCACTGAGCAAATGCACTGGTGGAGCCAATCCAGCGCTTCTGCTGGTACGTTTGCAGTTACACAGCACCAACCTTCATGCCACCTTTCGCCTCCCACTCTCCCTTCTGGGAAACATCAGCAACTCCACCGTCAGGAGGTCAGATAAGCTGACCTCAGTGATGGCTCAGTGAGGGCTCTGACCTGGTGGAATGCTCTGTCCGACGAGACTAGGGCCCTGCAGGACTTGATCTCCTTCCGCAGGGCCTGTAAGACAGAGCTATTCCGCCTGGCCTTCAATTTGAATTAGCCTGATCCTCTATTCCCTTTTCCCTTTCCTCTTCTATGAGGAAACCCTTTCTGGGACCCCACATTTAAAATATTATTCACACACCTCCTTGCTGGCCCCAGTAGGACCAACTTGGCCAGTTAGCCCTGGTGATCATTTGATGTCTACTGACTGGGGTTGTTGTTCTTCCCCCAAAAAATGACCCCTAAATTTTTGATTTCATTGATATTGATGCTGCATTTTATGTCGTGTTCTATTCTGTTTTAAAGTCGCATTTTAATCAATGTTTTATATTTGCTGTTAGCTGCCCTGAGCCCGGGTTTTAAACCGGGAAGGGCGGGGTATAAATAAAAATGTATTTATATTATATATGAAGACAGATCCGTACAAATGTCTTAGGCTTGGGAGAACTTCATTGCAGCCAGTTCATTCTCTAACTAAAAACATACCTGAAAGGCATGGCCTATATTTTAGTGATTCTAACTGCATTCTCCTACGCTTTGCTATAAAAGCATAGAAGAATGCTCTTTAAAGAGATAGGAAAGGATGCCTCTGAATATACTTAGCAATGACCTTTTAATTCTTGGCTCTAATCAAGCAAATATTTTTAAAAGAAACATTAACCCCTAGCACATGTATCAATACACTCCATTTATCTTCTGCACAAGGTGTTCAATAAAATGCATTGCTGATACCTCTTCAACAGTTTTACAAAATTTAAAATAAACAAATAAAGAATTATAGCTACAGTTAACTAACTACCATGTTGTCAAAAACAATTGCAACTATAAGTAAACCACCCAAAAGCAGAGACACAGAATAAATATAACCATCCTTTGCAGCTAATACGCTCTGACACTGCAAAACAGACATCTGGCTATACAAAGTTGACATGTATTTAGATATTATATAGGAAACACTGCAGGCGCCAACCATGTGATTTATAAGAAGCTACATTCTGGAAATACTTTGCTTAGAATCATAAACTGGGGTTGCAGTATGTACCACAATAAGCCATCTTATTTCTTGTATTCTTTTTCTAAACATTAATCAATCACACAAAATATTTGGGAAAGATTGAGGGCTTCCTTTTCATTATTTTAAAACATGAAGATGAATTCTTAATTCATTATAATATTATTATTTTTTAAAAAATGCTTACAAATATTAGATGGCTGTTGAAATTGTCGCCCAACGCAACATGAATGAGTGAATAAAGGAGACTTGTAGTTCTCTTATTCTTTATATTAGAGTTTAAATAATTAATTGATGCATTAATTAATTGATGCATTAACGTTGATCCAGTGGCATAAAAAGATGCACAATCTTCTCCCTCAACCCTGAAAGACTATGCTAAAGTCAAATAAGATACTGTTTTGTGAATTAGCATCCCTCTTGTTTAATGATTTTGAGGTATACTTCAGCAATGACAAGCAAATCCTATATTCCTTTCACCTGAAAACATAGCTAGAAAGTCATACTTACAATTGGTCCTCAACTTGGAAAAATGGCTAAGTTGAACTTTAACCCTGAAGGAAGAAGCAAAAGAGCAGGTCTTCCTTTAAGAACCAGAATTGGGAGGGGAAACGCGAAGTGACTATCTATGCCCAGAGAGCACCACGTGAGAGTATTCTGAAAGCAGGCTTATTTGTCTTAATTTTCCTGATAAGCAGACGAGAATAGGTGGCTGCAAACCGCTTATTACGCACAAAACAGTTGGGAAAAGATGTCTGCTAAAATCCTTATTGATTATTTCGCATCACTGTACGGGAGCAGTGGGACACAGTGTGTAGTAAATCCCAGATGGAAGAAACTGAGAAGGTACAGGGGAAAAGAAGGATGTACAGTATCCCTACTATGAACTTCTGTCACCTCTCTATCCTTCCTGCCTTTCTAGACCACACTCACAGGGATTATGAAGCTCTGTTCCCCTCTTGCATGCCATAGGGCTGCCTCGGAAACTGGCTTTGTTTTGAATCATTTTAAAATGCAGCTGCTCTTTAAATATAATACTGTAATAAGAAGGAACAGAACAGCCCAGGTGTGATCAGAGCTATACAAATAGAACTAGTTATCTTGAGCTCATGTCCAATAACAGTTTATGCACGGCTAAAGGTTGCTTCACACATGCATTTTGAACCCTGATCTCCCAGGTCCTAGTCCAACACTCTATACAGTAACCACTACGCCACGCTAGCTTCTTAAACTACTTCTGCTATGGGGCAGCTACATGAATTAAGTAAATAAATATGGGGGGAACCAAATGTCCCTTAGAGAAGGATCTGAAATATTTTCCTTGAAGCTTGAATTTGTTTTATTCGAGATTGTTTTATTTGATGTTTGAATGTGTTTTAAACTGCTTTGAGATTTTTTTCTTTAAAATATAAAGTGGTATAGAAACGAAGTATTACTGTATTATTATTATTATTATTATTATTTCACCACAAAAGACATCTAGACATTCCACTGTGGTGACTGTAACCTAGGTTAAAAGAGCCATTTGGCGATTAGCTTATATATCTGAGTTTATAACAGTTTTGATCATTTGCATGCATTTGTGAGTGAATGAGAAGAACTTTGATATCATTCAATGTCACCTCAGACACAATGCTTTGCAAAGAGTAGATTCCCACATTCGGCTGTCAAGTCACCAAGCATCAAGGAATTGAGCATTAAGGTAATGTACACATGCATGTGAACTGGCCCACAATTTCACAATATTCCTGTGGGACAGGCAAACATTTAAAGTGAGGGCAGCTAAAATACCTTGTTCAAACCATTCCCAGACTGCTATATATGGCCAAGAATTTATTTTCGCACAAGAGTCTGTGAAGAAAAGGCCCCATAGAATAGCTTTTTGTACTACAAGAAATGGTAGTTTTCCTATTCACTGTAATGAAGGGTTCAGCATTTTAAGGTCAGCCTACAAGTGTTTTGTTATTATTTTCCTCACAATACCCAAACTTTCATTTTTTCATATAAATAAAGAAGAACGCTAAGACCTTTTCAAGCTGTCAAAATAAAGTAAATGTTTGCTTTGGCATGACAGCCCTGGCATAAAGCTGGAGGCAGCGAAAGCCTGTGAACCCTTACCTAACTCTTCCTGCTGCTTGGTCTGCATTGGGCTAAAGCACGGGGACTCAGCTGACTTCTTTCTGGCATAACCTCATTTTGCAAATAAACATAAATATAGTGTGACCTTATTTATAAAAATGAAACGTTATTTCATTTATCTTCAGTTGCATGTGCATCATCGGGAACACACATTAGCAAAAATGTACATTTTCTGCTATGGGTGTTGCTTGCTAATTAATGAGGTGCCTATCACATTCCAAAGAAATATGATTTGTTTATATGAAGCAGGTATTCCATTTACAGCAGCAGTGAAAATTAACATTACCAAAACTCATACTCCACCTATCTGTTCTATGGTCAGTTTTCCTGCTCTGCCAACCTATACAATAAAAAACAAAACAAAACGCCACCTCTTATTCCTATGACATGACTAAAGGCTACATAGTGGCAGTGTTTCGTATACTCCTTTGATCTGGTTACACTTAAGAGAGAGAAATAGTGTCAACCACTTGTTGTAACTGTTAAACTAAAAGGTAAACATTTGATGAGTTATGATGGACTTGTATGGGTTTGCTTGGAATTCTAAACTCTTTTTTTTGTTAATAGTAGTATTATTGCTTGTTAACTGCTATATGGGGTTCTTTTTTAAGAAGAGAGCTAGACAAATATAATACATGAAATAAAATAAAATGGCCAAGCTCTATGTCCTCAATCTCATGACTTACTGGAAGGGACTCTGGGGGACATCTAGTCCAACTCCCTGCAATGCAAGAAGATTAGTTCACTATTTCAAATAAATCTAGGCAGCACATTTGTACAGGACAGGTTTCCACAACCTGGTGCCTGACAAATATTTTAGACTCCAGCTCCCATCACCCATCACTATTGGCCATGCAGCTTGGAGCTAATGGAAACTGGAGTCTAACAACATCTGGAAGACACTAAGTTGGAGAAGGAGAGGTCCACCCCATAACCAGCAGCAGTAACCAGGATGCTCTCAGTTGTTTATGCATTGAATAGTTAACATACTTGCTCCAAGAAACCTCCTCCTGTACATTTGCATGCTGTATTGGAGACAGGTGAAGGTGTTTTTAGTGTAGAATTAGTGCCCTGCTCTCTTTTGAGATGGTGTCCAAGACACAAGATGTGACCTGTTGGGGTGACTAGGTGGCAACCTCACACATATGTTGTTCCCCTTTCAGGACCACCTCCATCCCAGATTCGGACCAGAAAAAGAAACAGGACAACATTTATATTTTGTTTGACAGTTTTAAGCTGGCAACTTGTAAAGCAGAAGTGTCAGATTTCATTTACAACCTGAATATTTTCTAAGCCAACTTTGAAGAAAAGCATTAAGTCCTATATTACAATGCACTTCGTAATTTGGCCTGTTTCAATTTGTATGGTGCAAGAATAAAAAATGACTACTGATGACCTGTTAAGGAACTGGGTAGGCTTTACATATAAAAGCACAAATGGAAAAATAAGAGTTTTATTTTTATTCCCTAAGCTGGTCTCTCTATCTCATCTAGAAACAATTTTCAATTCAAATACCATATATATTTACTTGACACTACATTTCTTCTTCACACACTTTATAGAATTCTTTCTCATGCCTGAGCTGATTGGGCTGAAAAAACCAATTTCCACATGCCAAGCATTGCCCATTTTAAATTCACTGCTCAGCTGGCAGGTTCAGGTTGTAAAATTGCTGAAAGCCTCTTTAGGCAGAAGTAGCTTCATTTGTCTTGCGCTTCCACGTAGAGAGAGTCTCGACCCCTTCAAATGAGAACACCTTTCAAAACGATTTAAGCTTTTTACTTATTCTGCACCACTCAGTGAAGTCAAGGAACATCCATGCAATTCTCACTTTTCCATTTGGATAAAAGATAATTTCCATCATAAACTTAAAACTGAACACAACCAAATTATTGCTCTGCCCTGAGCAGAAGATACAAGGGAATGGTTTATTATAACACTCATCCTAAAACCACCTTCAAAGCTCTAAGCATTGCTATGGGCTGTTTCCACAAAAAACAAGCAAAAAAGATAATGAAAAGGAATACAAATCCTTTGTTTCTATACTTTTCTTTTTTTAATGTATATTTTTCAAAAGGAGTCATGTATAACAGCACACTCTGCCTCTGTAACCTCCTGGTTGCAGAACCCATCTGGATCTGTATGTAGCCCATGTAGGATTGCTTGTTCAGTGAAGAGGAAATTCCTCCTTAAGGCAGATATGAATTCTCAACACGCTTCTTCCTTCCCAGACAACCAACTTCTGTCTTGGTTCTTGAAGATGACAGAGGGAAAATATGGCACAATGCCTTGTTTCTACAACAGGAAGGACACTCAGATCTCGCCAGCAGATTAAATACCATGTAAACCAGGGGGGAAATATTGAAAAGTCATCTAGCCACATTCAAGCAGTACTTACTCTAACTTATTACTAAGATAGTTTTTTCAGCTCTTCTTTAAAACCTCTGAAGATATTCCTCAGCTTCCCTTCAGGTATTTTCTCTTTTAACTTGTCCATTCCATTAAAAAGGACACACACACTCTTACACAGGGCAGAAGGACAATGGAAAGCCTGTGGTCCACCACCTACTGTTTTCCAGGGACCTCAAAGGATCAAACAATTATATTTTATGTGCTAGATGCCACCAATTATTCATTTCATATATCCCACCTTTACTCCAGAGACCTTAAAGTGGAATAAAGACTCCCATCCTGATTTTCACCAAGCCGAAACCTCCTTAGCTTCTGCAAAACTGCTGCATCATCCCCCTTCCTATCATACCCTAGGATCGATGAGACAGGAGCAACTAGTGCCAAGACGTTTTATATTCTACTGTTGCGGCACTGCATCAGGCAATGTCACACTTAATACAGTGGTCTGTATCCTTCACAGTGACCTGAAGCTATTAGTCAGCATCACTTGCTGGCTGCCTGGGGCTGATGGGAGTTGTGGTCCAAAACATCTGGAGAGAAACCAGGTTGAGGAAGGCCACTCCAAAGCACAGTGAACCAGCATTTCCAAATCACAATCAGTAATCACAAACACTTTCTTCTGCACTGGCCAGACGTCATCTAGAATACTGTATCCAGTTCTAGACACTGGATTGGGTGACTTGCAAGGCTCCCTTCCAACTCTATGATTGTATTATTTTTTTCCCCAGACAGAGGGGCCATTTCAATTCCATTCCATTCCAAAAGAAATACTTGCCTATTTTTTAATCAGATCAGTTGCTACATTGTTAAAGGGAGTCCTACAAGAACTGCCACTTGCTTCACATTTAATGCTTCACATTAAAGCAGAAGCACAGCAAAGGGCTTGAAGACAGTTTTAATATTTCTCTTTTATCAGTCGTGTCCTCCTACATATCATCTCAGACCAAACATTCATCATTTCCTTAACTTATTGCTGACTAATCTGCCCAGAGGCTATCACATTCATTTTTGTGTTCTTTGGCAGTTGCATAAAGGTTAGGGGAAATATTTTAAGTGGTTTTTTCAGTGACTATTTCCTGCTAAAGGGTCTCCAAGGGGCTGGAGAATATTCTCTTGCAAACATTTTTGGCTGCAGTCTTTTGGAGAGGATGAAATGTTGCCTCAGAGCTGCCTGATAGTTGCCTTTTTCACAACTGTTCACTAGTATTCACAGACACTCTTAGCTGCTGCATTGATGACACTTTTGCATGTTTGTTTCTTTTTTCCTAGGTCACTGTGATCCCAGCTAATTTTGGATCACACTGTAAATATGTTGTCATTGTGCCACACAGAAAGTCAAACATGACCATGAAGACAACTCAGGTGATTGCTATATCGCCTCTATATTCTAAAATGCCTGTGATATAAAGCTTTGAAATGTACTGTGTGTTGAAAGGTGTAATATAGGAATAGGAAAGGGTAATACTTAATGGAAAAGGAAGAATGGTAACAAGGAATAGTATATTCCAGCATCATTAGAGCATGTGTTGTTGGAGGGGTAGAAAGAACGTGCTTTCAGTACTTCTACAAAGCAAACACTTCTTTCCAGCTGTTTCTACAAAGCAACTTAAGGTAAGCAGCTTCCATAAACCAAACAGTTATTCCCAATCTGAAGAAAAGTTTGGAACAGATAAATTCTGTCATTAACCATGTCATTCTGTATTGTATGCTGTTCTTTGAACAGAACACTGAAATAGTGTCATTTTCCCAGTATCAAAATAACCTAACTTTAGAATCTTTAATTCTTTTCTGGGCAGTGTCACTATACACTTCAGTTAAGCAGTTATGATAACTAACATTAAGTGCCATAATTAAAATCAGCTGCAGATCTGTATTTTTTTAAGTGTCCTCATAAATATGGTAGAGTGCACGATGAGACCACAGTGTGTCTGATAAGCATAATAATGCTTTAGGGAACATGCTATTCAGTTCTGTGAAAAGGCATTTTTGCCACTTGGCCACTCCGAAAAAAACAATCCATCTTGCCTGAGGCACTTCCACCACTGGTGAAGGGCAGCCTATCCTTCTGTCACACAGTTTTTTATTGTTTCCACCATAAAAGGATAGTTATCAACCAAATAAACCACATTAAAGAAACATAAACAGAGCCAGCCGTTTGCTTTTTATGTGACACAGATGGAAATAATATTATGACCTTCCTTGTGCTAGGAGTTTAAGGAAACCGAAGTGTGGAAAACAAACTTTCTAATGCAGGACTGGCCCAAGCCATTTTGCTGCCTGAGACAAGATAGTGACCATCACCACTACAAGTCCACCAGTCACTACTTACTGCTCGTGCTGCAGAAACGCTACCTCAAGTTTTCTGAAGTTTTGCCAAAGTGCCTGGCCCCGGCAGCTGCCAGCAATGCAGGGTTGTTCTGGTACCCTATGACCATGGAAGGCAGGCATCTGGAGAGAACTCTGCTACCAGCCCATAAAAGAGTTGGTTCTGTTCTAATCACAAGCCATTTGGCTGCCCAGAGAGAACTAACCAAGTTAGTGCAACCCCAAATGCACCCAATATATTTCAGCCAACGGCTGTAAGGGTCATTTACAAACGATAGGAGCTGAAAGAGAACACCATTGTCTTGTCTCATAAGTCCAATCCATTTTACATCCCTATGATTAGAACTTGAATGCAGTTATCAGCAGTTTTGTCTGTAGCGGGTGGCAATAGCCCTATTCTGGGATTCCTCCTTGCATGATTAAAACTGAAACCAAACTGAAGGAGTGTAGCTCATCTGCTTTGCATGTGAAAAGTCCCAGGTTCAAGCCCCAGCACCTCCAGGTAAGGCCTTGAATGTTCCCCATCTGAGCCACTGTCAGTCAGTGTGGACATTGTGCACTAATGGGAGTCTGAGTTGGCAGTGATGGACCAGGAACAAGACCTTGGGTTCATAGTGGATAGCTCAATGAAGATGTTGACCCAGTCTGAAAGGTGTACATTTCACATTTCAGTATTACACAGTATAAGGCAGTCTTTGCAGGAAACATGGGTCTAATCTTATTCAACCCTCTTAGGTGTACCTGGAAACAAACTACTGTAAAAGGCCAGTGCAGATCACAGAGTACAGGTGTGATATGCATGCTTTTAGCAAGCACCTTTTCATCAAACAAGAAGTTACACGCACTACTGACTGGGGTTTCCAAGAAGCTTAGTAGAGCAGCCCAGTGGGGAAGTAACTGCAAGCGTAATTTTTCTGAAACATTTGGCTTATGCTTTATTTATTCAGTAGTTGCAGCGTCTTGTTTATTGAGAACTAAAGCCTGTAAGGCTGGTGCTAGCATGAGGCTATCCTTCATTTACTTTCACTGATAGCTACATTGGTCAGGTTATATTGCTTTTATAACCTTGTGCTGTTTACATTTCAGATAAAGAGCATCCCATGTTTGTCCTTTCTGTGATTTATGAGAAGCCTAATCTTTCCCCCATAATTCTAGGCGGTCCTGTGGAACCTTAAAACTTTAAATGTCAACAAAGATAGCTATTTCTTACAGATCCCTCTTCAGAAATAACAGCTAAAATGTTTATTCAATGTGCTGGAATTACCTACGCTCTCGGTTGCATATTTGAATACACAAATCCCATTCCCTTTTTGAGCAAAGGAGGAAATTAAATGGTGCAGTTATCTTTGTAGGTGGTCCTATGGCACATAACTAAAAAGCTCTCAAAGTGGGGCAAGGCCACTATCTATTTGAGAGGACAATTGAGTGCACTTTAGGTACAATTGGCAAGTGTTGTTATCTACTGTTTTTGTGTAGTCTTACAACTTACAGGCATTTTCATCCAAGCACACTGTACAGTTACACTGGGGTTAGAAGCAACTGTCCATTCTTTTGTTTAAAACAAGGTCTTTGCTGGAAGCTTTTTCCCTCCACCCAAATTCAGTTACTAAATGTAGAGATGAAATCCTGTACTCCAGATTCACTGCCGGGAGGTGAGGCAACTCGGGCAATACTGGAACCTTGGCTGTGCTAGTGTTATCTTGGGATATGCCTTTGCCTGTGGGAATCTGCACCTATAACATTGTGGGCAGGCCAACACAAAAATACAGTTGGCACAACTCTGTCAGCAGAAGGAGAAAAATGTGACCAGAATGAAGCAGGCATATACCAAATCCTACACTTCTTCAGACCCAAACCCCACTCCCACAGTGATGGAATGTAATACCAACCTCAGAGGTGGCGTAAATAGGCCTCACTGAACTCAATGGAAAGGTGGGGGGGGCATAGAGTTATGCATGGGGCTGTTAAAAGCATGCCAGCATATGACTGCTGTGAGTCAGCAGTATTGTTATGGAAGCTGAGAATGTGGATGGCAATGTTGCTCCATTCTACGCTTCTCCTTTCTTTTTCCTACGTACTCCACTTTTGTGCTATACCAACTCTACATTGGGACGTGGGTAGCGCTGTGGGTTAAACCACTGAGCCTTGGGCTTGCCGATCGGAAGGTCGGCAGTTCGAATCCCCATGATGGGGTGAGCTCCCGTTGCTCGGTCCCAGTTCCTGCCAACTTAGCAGTTCGAAAGCACGTCAAAGTGCAAGTAGATAAATAGGTACCGCTCCAGCAGGAAGGTAAACGGCGTTTCCGTGCGCTGCTCTGGTTCACCAGAAGCGGCTTAGTCATGCTGGCCACATGACCCGGAAGCTGTACGCCGGCTCCCTCGGCCAGTAAAGCGAGATGAGCACCGCAACCCGAGTCATCCGCGACTGGACCTAATGGTCAGGGGTCCCTTTACCTTTAACTCTAAATTATGCCAATTTATACAGCTAAATGGCTGGCCAGCATGATGAAGCCATCAAACTTTCTGACCCAAGTACTGAAAAGACCAGGGCTCTTAAATCTGTGTGCAAGTGAGTTAAATTCCAGGGATATTGCCTAAAGCCAAATTAGTCTATAGTTAAAACACATGGGGTTCAATGGTGGGTGGGATTGCCAAAGTTTTTTAGTTTTTTTTTTACACCTGTCCCCATTTAAAAAATTTGCCCAGAGCGTAAACCTGAATGTGCACAAGTTAAATGTGCCTAAGTTGCGAGATGACCTGTATAAATTCCATTTACTGCTGCTTATCTTTTTCAGTGTGTGCCGCTGTTTTAGTTATGATTGTTATTACAGTACTTTGATTGTTGCCCAGCAAGTAAGTATGGCTCCTGAAGGACAGATTTTGCACATTTAAATTAAATAAAATACCTGTGTTGCTTGTTACATTACTGTTATAATATACAATTGAAAGAATGTGAAGATTCACAGACCTATGCTGTACTTTACTCATGTCAAATCATGCTAACTTCTCAGCCACAGCCAATATACTTTGTGGGTCAGCTGCAAATGATTACGTGAAAAGAGGCACTAGCAATTAATAACAACCTTAGGATTGCTTTGATTCACCCCCACCACCATTTTTCTACCCATAAAAAGATGAATAATTGAAATTTATTTTTTAATATAAAGTAAAGGTAAAGGGACCCCTGACCCTAGGTCCAGTTGCAGACGACTCTGGGATTGTGGCGCTCATCTCGCTTTATGCCTTTTAGCAAAATCAGACAGGCTATGTAACATTAGTTTTCACCTGCAGGGCTAAACTGTTTTGTGGAGGGAAACCCTCTAAGAAACCTCAAGTAATTTATTCAGATTGCTCCTGAGAAGTTTAAGAGATGTCCCCAAGTTATAGATAAAGTGAGCCAGTGGCAAAGAGAACAGACATTTAAATGGTTTTTATTCTTTCTTGCTTGTATGTAAGGAACCATCCCTACAGCCCTAAGGCTAAACAGCATGTTATTCACATAGTTTGCCCTGAAGTACAAGCTTTTTCTTTTACAAATTGCCAGTGTGGATGGTCTGATTCAGATCAGGATCCTGGCACTAAATATATTGTAAGAATGGAAATGGCATAGTGCATCTGCAGCAGCACAACCAGACCCCTTCATCTGCCCCTGCTGCAACAAAGCATGTCTCTCCCATATCAGTCTCTACAGCCACAGCAGGCGCTGTAACTCTTCAATGATTTGACTTCGCCCTGAAAGGCGCACTACTCCATTCTTTCCCATGACAGAGGGATGCCAACAACAACAACTTTGCTCCCCGCTTCAGTACAATAGGATGTAGGACATTGTACCTCTAATTTTTTTTACAGTTTATGAAATATGTCAATTTTCTGTTTCTGCGCTGAAGAAGTTCTCACGAAACAGTGCATCATTCCGGACACTCTCCGACAAGTTCGTTGACTACTTCAGCAACTTAGGAATTTTGCAATACTAAGCTTTTCAGCTTGTTTTTTTATTGAATGACTTTCTGCCATTTGGTTCCATTCATATCAACAGGGACTTTCAGAGACCTATAGGATTTGTTTTCATGTGAATTATATTAGATATGTTCAGTTTCCAGTCTTGTTTTTGATATTACATATGTTGTAAATACCGTCTGTTCGTTGAATTTAGTCACGTGTTGCCCAGGTTTTGGTTTCACCTCAGTACAATCTCACCAGATCACTGCAAAAATACACTTAGTTTGCAAGGGGGGTGGGGGTGGGAATTCCCATTCATTCCAATGGCAACTTTCCACCCACAAGGAAAATGGCAAGTCAGGGGAGTGGGCTGAAACAGATCAGGGCAACAGCAGGGATGAAAGGGTTAAAATTCCCCTATCACCTTGACAGAATCCCAATCAGGGTCTACAAAGAAAAGGGAAAAGCTTGCACTCAAGAGCAAACTATGTGATTAATGTCACATATGGTTAAAATTAAAAAGGGAACCATTATATAAGTGCCCAAACTACTGAGTTTACCCATCTCACTTTATTTGTAATATCTGAAAATGAAATATAGGCACACAATTGCAGCCCTATCACCACCCCTGCTTTTCAGAAAACCTTGCATAGTCAATGAAAATTGCTTGTAAATATCTATTGTCCCTGACATTTATTTCTGTTTGTGTGCGCGCGTATATCTGTGAGCACATGCACATGCACACTGTATGTGTGTATTCTGCAAATCATCTTGGGTGTCATAAGTGATTTATAAGTTTTCAAAACATACAAATACAATTATAAGAATTTTAAACACTACTTTAAAAAAATGACCAGGCAGATCTTATCAAACAGCTGCTACATGCTTTATATGAGAAAAGACATGCTCTACCGACTGAGCTATCCCAGAGATAACATAAGCCAGGCTACTGTGCTTGCCATAAAAGAAACAAGAAGGCTTGTCTTCCCCCTAGCATGCTAGTTTTCTATGCAGATGGACAGTTTTGTATGGAGGAAAATGCAGTCATGTGAGTCTCCTTCTGCAGTCTGATATGGAACTGTCTGGGCACAGATTTACTGCACCACTGAGAACTAGACCAATATCTTTGCAGGATCTCAAGTAGTAAGAGAAGATAAAAGAGGTTGTACACGTCAATATATCACAGAGCTAGCAATGTTAAATTCTCAGCTCATATCTCTGTTCTGACAGAAATGCAGTGGGTGGCTTTTTGCAAGCTAATATAGTTTGGGTTTACACAGCACGAAAAGAGCTTTTAAGCTCTCCATCACACTCAACACACCACCTCTGGATGGTTCTGGGTGCTCTCATGAGATCTTGCAGGCCAATCCAATTTCCCACAAAATCTTGCACCATCATCCCTAGCCTTCCAGAGCTGTTGTGCTGAACAAGCCTTGCCACCCAAGCAAGGCAAAAAGCTCAAAAGATTATTTTGAAGGTCTGCTTGGGTTATCTGGCACAAAAGAGCTTTTAAGCTCTCCACCTTGCTTGCTAACCAAGACACGCTCAGCACAGCACCTCTGAAAGTGCTGGGGGTGTTCTCTCTCCTCCTCACCCGCTAGCCATGCTGTGGCTCCTGTTTGAAAGAAGTGAACACACTTCCTTCTCATGAATTTGTAGATACTGCATGTGTTACTTTAAACCACCAGAAGGTTCTGTGTAGTAATCTAGCCAGCATTTGCTTGTAGTCTTTGCTTTTGTCAAAGTTAGGTAAAGGGACCCCTGGCCATTAGGTCCAGTCGTGACCAACTATGGAGTTGCAGCGCTCATCTCGCGTTATTGGCTAAGGGAGCCGGCGTACAGCTTCCAGGTCACGTGGCCAGCATGACAAAGCCACTTCTGGCGAACCAGAGCAGCACACGGAAACACCGTTTACCTTCCCGCTTGTAGCGGTACCTATTTATCTACCTGCACTTTGACGTGCTTTCGAACTGCTAGGTTGGCAGGAGCTGGGACCGAGCAACGGGAGCTCACCCCGTCATGTGGATTCAAACCGCTGACCTTCTGATCAGCAAGCTTCTGTGGCTGAAGTTAAGTCACTCCTAAAAGCTGAGCCCATTTTTTGTTTGCTGTTCTCTCTAGACAAGATGTCTGCTATTTCTCGCTTTGTAGCTCCACTCATCCTGTAAATAGTTCCTGCATGAACAAAGCCCTTGAACTTCGAAAACTGCAAATTTCCCACCTAATTCACCCTAACTGTAAGCAGACCTTTCAATTATATGCAATTTTCATGTCAATGCAAAAAATTAAGGATGAAATAAATTGTAGAGGAACTATTCAGTGCTGAGTAGCCAAAATTCAGGCGCCAAGCACAACAGAAAATAAATAAATAATAAGGCTAGGGGGAAGTACAGGTAACCAAGGGCAAGAAGCAGGAGGATATACAAGAAGTAAAAGAGGCACACATTGAAACAGCACAGCTAAGGAAAACCTGGAAAGATGTCCAAATCACCCTCAGCCAAGGAAGGCACACATCTGATACTTCATGCCTTACTGACAAAAAAAGCACCTACTTACAGCAACTTCCATGGTGCCTTGGATACACCCACCCACATCATTTTAGCCTCTAGGCAGCTGTCTCCAGGTCTGTGCCCTACAATCCACCTGCAGCACCAGTGGAACCATGCCCCTTCACCAGCTTATGTACCCTCGTCTGACCAGTGGTGGGGACACAATCTGAAACTTCTCCTACACGGAAGCAGTCACTGCTCTTCCCTCTTCAAGCCCTTCTTGGCCCTAGGAGACAGTGGGATGGGGGAACATGGGGACTTGTCCCGCCTGTCCCTGACCTGAAAAGCCTCTTCCTCCATTCTTCTTCTGACACATTCTGTGCTCCCACCTCTGCTTTTGGCTGCTCTGACCTGTCCTCTTTTCTCCTCCCTGGCTCCTGCCTTGTGAGAGGCACTAAACCCCATAAATCTCTATTTCCCTCCCCAGGGACAGACCCTAGCCGGCCGGCCTCCCCCCCCCCAGCCCTGTCAATCCCTGCCAGAAGACAACCAAGGAAATGAATGTCATGAAAGCAATAAACAGAGGCAGAGTTAAGAGGTACTGCTTAGATAAGATCTGATTCTGACATTGTCCCCACAGAGAAAGGAGCAATTCTGAATACAATCTCACACTACCATTTTGTTCCAGAATACAATGTCATGTACGAAGCAGAACTATCTTCTGTATAGGATCCAACAAAAATTGGCTGTTTCAGTGGCAGGGGAATCTAATCAAGATAGTCAGGAATATTGCTTGCACGCAGTCAGTAAAAAAGCTTTACTAGCAGCAAGTCCAAATTAAAACAGTACAGACTTTCAAGATAAGGCCTAATGAATATTAGCAATTATCCCAGCGGGTGTGCTCATCAGGAAGGCAAAGAAGAGCAAAGGAAGAGAGAGATCTTCTCACAAAAGACCATTCAGAGGAATCATCTTTAAAAACAAACTGGATTCAAAATTGTGTTTGTTTGCACAGTACAGGGTTTCTGTTGTTAAAGAATGGACACGTCTACCTTAAAATTTAAATTATTCCTGTTTGTGAGATGTGCACATCCAGCCAAGGAGGACAAATGGCCAATGGTTACGGTAAATTCTTCATTGACAGAATCATGTGCAGCAGCTCCTAAGGTGCAGAGAATACACATGTGCTCACACTTCTAGCAACCACATAGCTGACATTAACTTTCCCAGGTTGAAAGTAACAGTACAGGCTTATGAACCCTTGTCTGACAGTGTGTGTGCATGCAACCGGGGATTCTCCTGCACAGAAGTTGTCACTGTGCTTGCCTCTTCAAGTCCCTCCTGGTTCTTGGAGACAGAAAGGCAGGGGGTGGCATGGATTCGACTGGCCCACCCCTTGCCTGAACAGCCTCCCCCCCCTCCTATTCCAACATGTTCTGCGCCTCCTCCTCTGTCTCGTGACTGCTCAGACTCTTCGCCTTCCTCCAGCTCTGGCTTCTGCCTTGCAGATGGCACAAAACCCCATGAATCACTGCCCCCCCTCTCCTAATTCAGCCCCTGGACCCCCTGCCTCCGCCAAACACTTGTCAGAGACCTGCCAGTCCCTGACAGCACATTTGCCTTTGAGTTTTGTATTGGGCTATTTTGTTATTGCATTTTAAGGGCATCTTTCAACTACAGACTTGTACCGTATGTTTTACAGGAAAATCCTACGTGAGGTTTGGGAGAGGCACAGACACAGATCCACTGCTACGTCCCCAAGCCCCGCTGGCTTACTTTTTCACTGCACCAGCCGTTTCAGTGCAACAGCACAGCTGAGCAGTCCAAGAACCAAGTCCCATGGGCAATCTGTAGGGTTGCCAGACTCAATAGAGGACAGGACTTCTGTGCCTTTAATTGCCCTGCTCTCTTTTGAGTCTGGAAACCTTAAAGAGAAACCAGCAGACCCGTTGCTTGGAAATTAAACAAAGGGTCTGCTGGTTTCTCTTTAAGGTTTCCAGACTCAAAAGAGAGCAGGGCAATTAAAGGCACAGAAGTCCTGTCCTCTATTGCAGTGTTTTTCAACCACTGTTCCGCGGCACACTAGTGTGCCGCGAGATGTTGCCTGGTGTGCCGTGGGAAAAATTGAAAAAATCGATTTATATATAGTCAATATAGGCACAGAGTTAATTTTTTTTAAAACATTTTCTAATGGTGGTGTGCCTCGTGATTTTTTTCATGAAACAAGTGTGCCTTTGCCCAAAAAAGGTTGAAAAACACTGCTCTATTGAGTCTGGCAACCCTAGAAATCTGCAAGGCTGGGACCCTCCAAAAGAGTAAGTGCGCTACCTTTCCTCTGCTCTCACTCAAACCTGCTTGCTACCATCACTAGGAATAAAAGCCAATACAGTCACCTCGATTTAAGTACGCTTCGGTTTGAGTACTTTCAGTTTAAGTACTCCACGCACCTGTCTGGAACGGATTAATCCACTTTCCATTACTTTCAATGGGAAAGTTCGCTTCAGCTTAAGTACGCTTCAGGTTAAGTACAGACTTCCAGAACCAATTGTGTACTTAAACCGAGGTACCACTGTAGTATCTTTCCGTCCACCTGAGTATAGCCCGGGGCCCCACCCTCCATCAGCACTCCTCTATGATCGTGAAGG
Organism: Zootoca vivipara; assembly: GCF_965207765.1. Taxonomy (NCBI): domain Eukaryota; kingdom Metazoa; phylum Chordata; class Lepidosauria; order Squamata; family Lacertidae; genus Zootoca; species Zootoca vivipara. The sequence continues at coordinate 78,387,218 of NC_142584.1, read as the reverse complement.
CCAGCAGAAGGGCAACAATATGCCTTTCAACTGCCTCCAGCCCCTCCCTCAGAAGGGCATATGTGTTATGTGGCACACTTGGTAGTTATCCTTGGTTTGCAAAAATTCTGGGAACTGTAGGTCTGTAGGAGAGACTAGGAATTTTTAACAAAAATGATCAGTACACTCACCAAGCTAAAATAGCCAGGACTCTTGGGAAGAAGGGGTCGCAATGGTTATATTAAGATTTGTAATGCTGTTGTAACCTATGCCACATCCTGCTTCGTTATTATCCACCAAAGTTCAAAAGTCCCCTAAGAAAACACATGATGAAATCCAAAGCTCATTCCGCTTTCTGCAAGGACCTCCGTAACATCTCATTCCACCCCAAACGTGAGGACAAAACCGTGGACTTCAGGAAAGGAGAACAGCTGCAGCAATTCTCCAAGGCAATGAATTCTCTACAGCAATTGCTATTAACAGAAAAAGTCCCGAGCATATTGCTCCAGAAGTATTTTTGTCAATTATGATACTACTTGTTCTAGTCCAGTGAAGTGCACAGCAGCTGGAGCTGCACACACTGATCTCTTCTTTTTTTAAAAGAAAAAGAAAAAAAGAAAAAAATCAGTTGTTTGGCGGGGAAGTAGAAGGTTTTCCTCCCAAACAGCTGACCACCAGCTTTTTCATATATATTTAAAAAGCTGCTAGATCAAAAAAAAAAGGAAGTGCACATACAGCATGTAGCTGCACACATAGCTCCTCATGTAGCAAGAAATATGAGCACAGAAGTCTGCTTCCATATACCTATTGGTGGTAGGGCAACTAACTATTAGTTTTTATCAGGAGTACACTAATACTAACAATTTAAGAAAGGCTAACGAGTCCATTTTCAATAAGAACTGAATTCTGGAATTCATGTCATCTTTGCTATCCTACTCCACTTCTACTGCATCTTTCTTTGGATTGAAAAAAATACATCATCACACACACACACACACACCATTTACAGATTTGGGTTTCTGAAGCTGTATGATAAGATTTTCTGGCTTTATTATACCTTTTTAAATATCATATAATATCCTATTTTATTCTGCGAGACAAAATGCCTTCTGCTTATGTTTTAGCAGAAGCTATTGCATTTTATCTGAGTATTATTTTTGGCCTAGCAATCAGCTTTCTTTATTTGTAAAATAAAAAAATTCCTTCAGTAGCACCTTAAAGACCAACTAAGTTTTTATTTTGGTATGAGCTTTCGTGTGCATGCACACTTCTTCAGATACAGTGAAATGGAAGTTTCCAGGCACTTATGTAGAGAAGGGGTGGGGAGGGGTGGGGATGGGGAGGGGGGATCACTCAGAAGGGTGGTGGAAATGGGTGATTGACTGACTGATAGCTGTTGATGACCGCAAACGACTGCAAATGGTTTTGCATGAAAAAGCAAGGGTTGAGATGGCTGAAGATCGCTTATCATGTATAATGAGATAAGAACCCGATATCTCTGTTCAAACCAGGTCCCTCCATGGTTTTGAGCTTGGTGATAAGTTGCAATTCAGCAACTTCTCTTTCCAGTCTATTTCTGAAATTCTTTTGTAGAAATTTTATTTGTAAAGTTATTCCTCCACCAAACTACCCGCTGCTACCCAAGTTCAGTGCTTTGAAACTGACAATGTTATGTCATTAGTACACAGGCACAGGAGGTTTTTTAAGGCCGCATGCTTAACTTTACACTACTGACAATGCCATGCTATACATGTCCACTCAGAAGTAGGTCCTATTGACTTCAATGGCACTTACTTCCAAGTAAGTTTGTATCAGATTGCAGCCATAAAGTCTTGCAGACAACTAGCTGCAGGGGGGCAATCACAGTCACACAAATGCCTTTTCCTGAAGAATCTGTAGGCAAAGAATGGTGCTGAGCAAGCTGAAATATGGGGGGCATTATTTAGTTTACAAAGTTCTCCACTGTAAATTGATTCAAAATGCCTTGGATGAGTTGATGGCTAAATTTTATTTATAAGTGCTGCCAGTCACAATTTGTATTAATCTAACGTTTACTGTGACAATCCATTTGGGGGCGAAAATTTATGGTACAATTAATAGTTTCATCCACCTTGCCTACTGTGTTGATTGCCTTCCATGGAAGATGGATTAAACTTTATAATCCGCCATATAAGTCACCTAATAGAGAAGCTTGACATACTGATATTATTCACTAAAGTGAACTGCTCACTGTCGATGTAATCGCTGCTAGTGATGCACGTGGCCTGGGCGACAATAAAATAAAAATATCTTCCAGATCTCAGCAGTTCCTTTTTACCCTTCACACAATATGCAGAAGAATGTCTTTGTTTCCTAACGTAGGCGGGGGAATGCCACCATTGTAAACTAAAACTTAATCTATTATAAAAGAGGCACTTCCAGTGTTTGCATTCAAGGTGCACAATACATGATGGCATTGGCAGATACTCTTCCTATATGCTGCTTTGTTTTGTTTGTTTTTTTATTGAGTTTATAAACAAGAATAATCTTATACAAATACGTATACCAAGTTTTCTCACGTCATTTGTATATCACAAAATAGCATAATAAAGGTGGAAAAATATCTACAGCATATGTTTCATTATTAGTAGTCAATGTATAAGGTCTTGGTTCATGACGTGGTTCAAACAACAATGAAGAAGGAAGGAAGGAAGGAAGGAAGGAAGGAAGGAAGGAAGGAAGGAAGGAAGGAAGGAAGGAAGGAAGGAAGGAAGAAAGAAAAGGGGGGAAGAGGAGGAGGGAGGAATGGCGAGTGGGGTGGGGTCAGGTGGTTATGTTTCTATTATTCTACTTAATAGGGAGGGTTGTGTCAGCGTTACTTATAAGGGTTTTCTTGCTACGGTATTCACTTGGTGTGTTTCCTTGGTGGTGAGAGAGGTTGGGAGTGGCTTAGGGCAGGGTTCACTCCAGCGGAGATTCCTCCATGGGCCAGATTGCGCCTGCGATTTCTGGCGTTTGCATCTGCGCAGATGTGATTTCTGGTGCTGCGGAAGCCAGTCCCCGTGCCGCGCTGTGCTGGTTTAGCCCAGTGGGCGGGGACTCGCCGAGTGGGTGGCTCGGTTTGGGGGTGGCTCATGGGCCAGTTAAACAACCCCTGTGGGCCACAGGTCTTAGGTTGCCTACCCCTGGATTAGGGTGTGGTTGGTTGTCTTTGGTTGGCTGTAGTGAGAATTGTCCACAAGCAAACATTCTGTCACCTTTCCCCTTCTAAAGTTCAGAACCCTGCCAATTACTTTTTTACTTTGAAGTGCTAAGTACATGGAATTGGGCTGTCAGATTAACCCAAAGACTGTGGGTGACACACAATGCAGCCATACGCAGAATGGACCCATTCAAAGCCCTGACAGTCTGGACCAGTCTACCCTGCAACATGGGCAGCCGACCTGTGACCAGCCCACCCTGATTTATAGTCAGTAAAATTTACTGTAAAATACACAATTCATGATACAGGGGCTATCAATTACGTACTGTAGAACTAAATATTACAGAGCTGTTGTTTTTAAATGTTCTTCGTCCATCTAAATAATTTTGTATGCAATAATCAATTCAAATAAATTGTAGCCAATTAAGCTTTTCCTCACTGCTCAACAAAGTCATTAAGGATTTGTGCAAACGTAAAATGTGTTTCTCTGAACACACAGTTGCATAATGCATACACAGTCCAATGAGAGCTCTATTGCCAATACCCAGTGTAAAACTCTGTGAAAAATATACAAGGTTTTTTTGTGTAAAGAAACCTTAAAGGCATTTTTAAAAAATGAAAGCAAGACGTATAAAAAATTGAATACTTAAACTTGCCCATGAACTAAGGTAAAACTATTGGTTTTGAACAAGGTGCACAGTTAAAACAAGATGAACCCAGCTAAAATTCAATAAATTGCCAGCCTCTGATGCGGACAGATGCTTTTCCCACTTCAAATAATGCTTTATGATATTGGTTATTAGCACAGACCTCCTAGTGGATTGACAGTGACACAGAGATTTTTGTCCTAAATTTCTGGGAGCAAAAACAGACTGCTCTGGCACACCGCTACATAAATTGTTCTTTACATTGACCTGAATTGTGCTGTGTTTTTCCAGTTTTTGTTGTCTGCAGCTGTTTAATATCATAATCTCAGTAAATTAAGAATACCGAAGGCATATATATATATATATATATATATATATATATATATATATATGACAAGTAACCAATGTTTTAATGGGCTTTTCAAACAAGTGCCTTCATTGTGCAGTGACAAAAAAAGAAGCCAAAAGAGAAACAAACCAACACTATTTAGTATTACAGACTTCAAAGCACTCCTTGTATACAGAATCTCAAGTTAAGATAGGAGCAAGCGAAAACAAACCGCGTATCAAGAAATGTTGAATTCTTCCAATTTGGTTTTATACGTTTCAATCAAAAGATACCAAAGAAGTGTTTGATTGTACCTCTAAAAATACTAAACTGAGGATGATAAACACGAATATAATTAAAAAAAGATTGAGAAAATAATGACAAAATCAATTGTGACTACCAGAATCGAAAGATTACTCAGATCTATTTATTTGGGGCTGGCAACGTGCTCAAACAAGAATCTGCAGACCACCTCTGCTTTCATCTTAGAAGGATGTACATGATTTGTTACAAAAACCCTATGCCTCAAGCATTAAAAAAAAATTAAACTGCACAGAAGGCTTAAAAACTAGCTTGCTATCTAACATGGGAAGTTTTTCACATAGGACCTGATGTTCACATGAGGACACTTCAAAAAAAAATCCCCCGTACATGAACAGAAATCCCAACATGAGGAGATTGCCACATTTGAACCGTCCCTAGGTACATTTTTCAAGTCACTAGACCATGGGTAGGCAAACTAAGGCCCGGGGGCTGAATCCTGCCCAATCGCCTTCTAAATCCAGCCCGCGGATGCTCCGAGAATCAGCATGTTTTTACATAAGTAGAATGTGTGGTTTTATTTAAAATGCATCTCCTGGTTACTTGTGGGGCATAGGAATTCATTCATCCCCCCCCCAAAATAGTCCGGCCCCCCACAAGGTCTGAGGGACAGTGGACCAGCCCCCTGCTGAAGAAGTTTGCTGACCCCTGCACTAGACCACAGAGTCACAATGTATGGGGAGGGGGGCAGTTCTGTTACAGTATGAGAAATGTGGGTGATCACTGGAAGACACAGGCTGTCATATAAGAACTCTAAAGGATCATAAAATGACCCTGTGAAAAAGGCTGGAGAAATAACTTGCACAGCAGAGAAACTTCTTTGGGTTTGGGGAACCGTTTTATCATGCAATCATCTGCTAGTTTGGAAACAGTAATTCCATGTGCAAAAGAGATTTCCACTAGCAGAAGAATACCTTTGGATACACGTCCATTGTTTTAATATATAAACCTTGGTATCTGCTGCAGTAAATAACATTTACATGGGTCAAAGCCCACTGATGCTCTCACTGAAATCAACAGCATTATGATACCCTTCCTTCCAGGGTCTAATCTTTTAATTAGGAAGCTAACTTTGTATGTTACTTCCCAGTAAATCCTTATCATAGAATAATGCATTTAAAGGTACATCTCTGTTGATAATATAAACCATTCAATGCTACCATTATTTTTATTTTAAAATGTGAAAAACAATTGAAACTACATGAATAGAGAAATAAAAGTTCATTTGAGGGCTGAGCACTAAGGCGGCAGACAGCATAAAACATCAGCAACATATAAATCCAATTACTGTGTTCCTCAAAATGCATTTGTTTCACCCCAAGAATTATCACAAACCATCTTATTATATCATAAACCAGAGCTTGCCTATTGCAACTGGCAACCAAAGCAGCCAAACACATTTTAGAATGTTGGTTCTCATCTCACCCACCCCAACTAAATGTGTAATTCATGCCATACTTTTATTTAGGCTTCATGTACATTTTTTTTTAAAAAAAATAAAGCACTTCAAGAAAAGGAGGGGAATCAAAAAAAAAACCCCACATACTTACCAAGTTTTGATTTGTTGAATTAGAATCATCTTCTGGGAATGGGATGTAAACAGCTAAGGCCACACAATTGGCAAAAATAGCCAGTAATATAAATATGTCAAATGGTCTGAAGTATCTTGTTAAGGAACATCTAGTATTGAGATATATTTATATACAACTCAGTCTAATTCCTTACTAATTTCTGCATTGAGGGCCATAGGCTTGTTTCTGACATGTTCAGGCCCTTCTTTTGACTGATGGAAATGACAACCCATCCTCCACAAGCATCCATTATATTGCATCTTTGTCAGCACATGACCTTTCATCAATGCCCGCTTTTTAGTAACAAACTGCACAATTACATTATTTTGCACTATACATATATATACACAGTCATACCTCGGTTTAAGTACGCCTCGGTTTGAGTATTTTCAGTTTAAGTACTCCGCGGACCTGTCTGGAACGGATTAATCCACTTTCCATTACTTTCAATGGGAAAGTTCGCTTCAGGTTAAGTACGCTTCAGGTTAAGTACAGACTTCCGGAACCAATTAATTGTGTTTGTAAACCGAGGTACCACTGTATATATAAATATATATATTTAATATATATATTAAAATCCAATTACATAATACATAATATTGAATCAATATTTTGATTCAAATATTTGAAATGCTTACAGATCTGTTCTCTCAGTGTAGATACTGATCATTAGCGCTAATGGAATCTGCATAGGCACAACAGCCATGGAATAAAACCACAGTCATATCTGCCTATATCTGGATCCAACCCTAATTTTGGCACATCAATTTTACATTGGTATGTACAGATTATTAGACAGGGAGAAAAATGTAAGAACATGCTAGTGAAAAATATGTAGCATTCATAGAATATAAAAATAACAGTTTTGACCAGCCACATATTTATGCATGGGTTGGTTCAACTGAAATTGTAAGCTGCAATCCCATTTACCTCTGAGCAACCCCAATTGAACTCAGCAGGACTTAGTTCTGGCTAGAAATGTATAGGATTTTGTGGTTAGTGTGCTATATCAAAAAAGGCAACTTTTTTTTTTACAAAGTAGCATACTAACCATCTTGCTCAAAGGCTCTTCTGTACATTCATTTTTGAAGCACAAATTTATCCTATCAGAACGAAGTTCTAAATAGTGATGACACAATGAAGTCTCATCTTGTGGCATTGGATAATTTGCTTTAATAAGCATATATGAATCTATGCATGTGTATCTAAAACACTTCAACAGTAGCTTAATAAATGTGAAATAAATCCTGAAGTCCAAAACACTATGTATTAAAATTAAATGATATTTTTAGAACTGCATTTTAAGAACACAAGACCTTGTATCTAAGGCTCAGACTACACATTACATAAAAGTTACATTCACTCCTCTCTGCCACATTTTGTAAGTCCAAATCAACATGGACAGGCGATAACTTAGCAGTTTTAATCCTCTACCCAGGCTGCTTTTTCACCCAGAGGAAAAAATCTAACAGGGAAGATTTCGCCACCATCACCTCAGATGAATAAAGGAGGCTTAGGGGGACCGATTTTTAGTTGGGAAAGGGTTAAGCAGCTTTTCTCTACTGACATTTTCTCCATTCCAATTTCCAACTTGCCCAGGCTGATTTTGGTTAAAATGAAAAGGGGGAAAAGGTAGGAAAACAGCGACAATACAGAATTCTGTGCAATATGTAGTCTAAGCCCAGGTCAATGTCTTTGACACACTTTTGAGTATTCAGAGATGGTAAGAACAAAAAAAAACCACCTCATAAAAAAAGGATACTTCCATTCTACTATACCAATGCAGGCTCTCCGGATTGGGTTATTGAGGGATAAACAGAAAAGGGCCCGGGCTGGCCGACTGTTGGATGTATTACCCTGTTTTTTGCTCTTGGCATATTGCTGGCGTTTTCTTTGGGACAGAGATCCTACAGGTTGGGCTGGGGTGGTGCTCATGCTTTGGGCAGCCTTGGCTTGTCTAGCAGCATCAATTGCAGCTTGCCAAGATAGCACAGTTTGCTTGGATGGTGCTGAGCTGTTCGACTGGAGAGTTGGTCCGTCACCAGGAAGAGGAATTTTGGTGCTATTTGCATAGCTTGCTTCTGTAGGAAAAAATGGGGGAAGGGGAGAAGAAGATGCATTTATCCTGTTTTAAAAGAATCATGTCCTTTTAAAACTGCTTGTGAGATACTATCTTTCACTCTATTTTGAAGCATTTTAAATAATAATAATAATAATTTAAAGACTTGGGGAATCACATTTACAAACATTAGCATTTGTCTTGACACGTTCTGAAGTTAACACACCCTGAATCTTCAAGGTATATTAAATATTTAACAAAGAAGCCGAATTCAAATCAATCAAACCCATTTTACAATTGATAAAAGAGTCCAGTTTTGAGTTAATATAAGTTTCTTCATTTGATTGTTTGGTACAAACTGCCTCCGCTTGTTCTGAATGTAAGAGCAAACATTACGGATTCTCTTAAATCCATAATATGTGAAGTCATTTCAATCCCTACAGAAACTGGAATGTATCCCTTCTGACATAAACCAACAAGCAAAGCAATCCTTTCAACGTAAATATGCATTGCTTCTTGCCTAACACAGTAATTCTCTCTGTGATAACTGAACACACTTTCCCCAAAAGACAGTTATCTTTAACGCTATACACCAATTACTACTACCATACTATGGATCCACAAATTTTGTCTAGCATTACTTGTGTTTGCTACTAACTCTGCTCCTTTCCTGAGGCTACTGACATGTACAGAGGACTTAGGCAGAGCAGAGTCTTGCCTGTGGCTTTGTACTGCATTTTGAAGAAACTCAAGATTGCCTCCAAAGTACAGCATGAAAACAGATGCCACCACTGCATCTCTCCAGGCTTGAGAGAGGGGTAAGTCTTGTCTCTTCATGTTGCATTTTGTCGCATTGCATTTTGGAGACTCCTTTGGGTGGTGTGACTGCAGAAACAAGGTATGGGGGAAGACTGCAATCAACCTGGCAGTCAAATTTGTGAATGCTTGATAATAACTAGCAAAATGCCTGCTGTGATGACGCATGTATATTGCAGAGGGCCCTGGGGTGGATTTTGCTCTCACCACAATACTGTCCCAAGAAAAGCTATTTATTTCCTCCTGTTGAAATGAATGGCAGAAAGTTAAACGCTACACTCAGAGACACCACAGGATAGGGGGGGGGACTGATTCCCTAAACCAGCCCCCTAAGTCTAGGTTTTAAAATTAAAGCTATAAACCATTCTGATATCTGTTTCTTGGACATGTCAGAGGGCGACAGAATGGTTGCATGGTAGTCAGAATTGGATATCATTCAGCAACAAGAACATCTGTAAAATAAAAGCAGTTTGTGTGTCGTCGTCCCCGAAACCCTTTGCACACACCACAGCACACCCAGGTATACTAAATTCATAGCATCTACAAGATGAAGATGAAGCTGGTGGTCTATGGAAATGTACCTTTTTTGTAAGCATGTACCTTTTTTAGATTGTAAAAGCTAAAGAGTTAATTCTTAACAGCCAGCCTTCTGCAAAACTCATTTTATGGTGTGCACACTTAACCAAAAGCAGAACTGGAACATCAGAATCTGCTCTGCTTGTGGATTTTAAATATTTAATTAACTCATTTCAGAGAGAACCTGTTGCAAAGCCGATGCCAGTGTACGTTTTACTGTTCGCTTATACATCCAGCACTCACTCTCCTCCTTTCTCCTGCTGACTTGTATATTGAATCAATGCTTGTCTGCCCCCAGTCTTATATCCTTTTCTACATCCTCCATCTATTAGCCCATATATAGGCTATATATAGCCCATAGTCACCCATATATAGCTTGTTTCTGCTAACCATGTGCTCTAATCCAGGAGTGGCCAACGTGTGGCCCTCCAGATGTTGTTGGGCTGCAGCTCCCATCACCCTCCAACAATGGCCATCTAGAGAGCCGCAGGTTGTTTGGGTCCTGTTGTAAAGCAAGCTAAGCAGATAGGGATGAAAGCAGGTAGGGATAGCAGGGGGTCAGTGTGCCTTGATCCCCATAGCGTCCTAAACTTCAGTGTTCGCCTAACCTGTATAGGAGGACAACTGGGACTGAAAGACCAAGGCAAAGTATGGATGCTCAGAGACGAAGCGATAAACACAGACAATGTGCGAGACTGCAGAGCATGCTTATTGCATGCAATATGTGGAGGTTGTGATGAGATCATAGGAAGAGCCCTGGATGATCAGAGCAAAGGCCCATCTGACCAGTGTTCTGTTCTTACTGTGGACAACTGGATGCTTATGGAGAAAGCCTGCAAGCTGGACCCAAATGTCACAGCACTCTCCCCACTTGTGTTCCACAGCAAATGCTAATCAGAGGCATGCCGCCACCAATATTATAGATAGTATACAGCCATCACGACTAGTAGTCGCTGATATTCTTGTCCTCTGTGAATTTGTCTAATCCTCTCTTAAAACCACCATTGTTACTACATCCTGCAGCAGTGAAGTCCATAGTCAAAGTGTGGGCTGTGTGAAGAAATACGTTGCTTTGTCTGTCCTGAGTCTTCCAACATTCAGCTTCATTACATGACTCCAGATTATAGTACATTATTATGAGAGAGTGAGAAAAAATATGCCTTTCCTGAACCTTTCCCAACCCTATAAATATACTTTTCCAGATGCAACAATCAGAACTGAACAGAGTCTTCCAGGTAAACTTGCATCATAGAGTGGTATAGTGGCATTATAACATTGGCTGTTTTATTCTCAATCCCTTTCCTTATGTTCCATCGCTAACATAGAATTTTCCCTTTCCACAACTACTGCACACGGGTTCAACATGTTTTTTGACACCTGAACTTATCCTTTTCCTGCTTTTTTGTACATGAATTTAGTAAGTGCCTTAACACTCAAATCAAAGGTTTTTTTGACCCTACAATACAGAACAACATTAGCAATGAAATTGGAATCTCTCTAAAGTTTACAATTAAAGGAGACTGTTTGGAAGAAGCAGCCTAAATTACAAGTAAGAAGATGCAACAGACCTTGATAAGGATCTTAGATTCTAGCCTACCAAGTGTGCCTGCGGGAAGCAGCTTCTAACTGTGCTCTAAACTTGAGGATATATGTGAGGGGGGGGGGGAGACAGAGGGATGCAAAGGAAATTAGAGAAAGAGAAATCGACAATAAGCTTTGCACAGGCAGGGGATGAACTAATATCTTTTGATCACTGCTCTTCAGACAGAACAAAGATGTAGCAAGGATACCTTTACAAACGCTTATTCTCCCTTTACTGAGGCAATGGGGTCTTGCCATGTCCTTTGCATAATCTAGTGACAAGAACCTAGTTGTAGCCTCTTGTGCTGCTTCAACTCCAGTGCTGCGAGTGTGAGCACATACAGAGATGCAAACCAGAGGTGGATTGGGGGAGAGTTTAAGATGGCTCCCTTGGTGTGGGTGAAGGTTGGGGAGAAGGTAACCCTTGGATGTTGCTAGCATGTTTCTCACCGACCAAAGAATTAATGGACCTTGCATTAAATCTCAGAGAAGGGAGAGTGGGGACAGAGTCGGAGAATGAAGAGTGGCTGGCCCATCAGATTGCATGGGTCACATCAGCAGCTGGGTCCATTGCTAGGTTACCCAAGGAGAAGAGTTCCTGCCTCAGGTGACCGTTTGATGCAATAGCAAACGTTGTCAGATTCACTCTACAATTATTTCTCCTAGAACCGTTTCGTAATTCCGCCCCCTCCTCCAAGTTGTACTGCTTTCTCATTCTTCCTTCCCCCCCCCGCACTTCAGTCTTTCTATTTTTATGGTATGTCAAAAACGAAGGCGGTCAACCTCTTGACCCCTCTCCTTGGCAAAGGGGCACCATTGAAAGTGAACTGCAACGGGGGGGGGGTTATCTTGCCCCTGGCGCGCGCGAGGAAAAGCACGCGCGCGCGTGCGATATCAAAGTCGCTGTCAATTTCAGGAGAGATGAATCATTTCCACGCAGCTCGCTCTCTGGGAGAAAGAGGAGCGGGAGGTTGACGGGGGGGGGGGCAGCAGCAGCGCCTGCCCGAGCCTGTTTGCAAAGGCGATTAACACACACGAGCCCCATGTGTCGTCTCTCCCTCGGCGCTCGGCGAAGAGGTGGAGGGGGGAGGGAGAGCGCTGCTCGCCCGCCTCCTTCCGCAAGAGCCTTAAACACCACGGCACATGCCCGGGGCGCCCACAGCAAAAACCAAAAACCCAAACCCCAAACCTTCCCGTCGAAAGGCGCCGCGTCCCCCTTCTCGCCCTTCCTTCCTTCCTTCCCTCCCCAGCCTCAGCCCAGCCTCAAGGCGAAAGGCAGACGTGCGAAATCAATGCAACGCGCTCCCGCGGGAAGGGGAGGCGGCCGCGGGGAGCCAGTGCACTGGGGGCGGCAGCGGGAGGCTCGCCCGCCTTCGCCTCTGGAGCCTGCCATAACCCCGTGACCCCCAGCCCTCCAGCCCTTCCTTTCGCCAGCCCCTTAATCCTCCCCGCGGTTCCCTCCTCTAATCCCAACATCCCCAAAATCCCTCGTTGTTTTAATCCCAAGGCATCCTCCTCCTGCTGCTGCCGCGGTTACTGCTGCTTCGGGAGGCGGCCAGGGATGGAGGTGGGGGGCTGGAAGGTGAGGGCGGGCGCACAGCGGGGCGGCTCTTACCGTCAGGGAGCTGCGGCTGCTGCTGCTGCTGCTGGGGCATCATGGTCACTTTCTTGCGGGGCCCCCCGAGACGCGGGCGCCGCTCCTTTCGCCCTCCTTCTGCCCGTCGCCGCTCCAAGCCAGGCGTGAGGCGATGCCCCCCTCTTGGCCCTTGCCCCTGCGCTGCCTGCTATCCAGCTGTCCCCATGGTGGCAGGGCGGGCGAGCGAGCGAGCGGGCAAGGGCTTGGAACGGGGTAGGGGGGAAGAGTCGCTGTGGCTACTACAACAACCACCGCCGCCGCCGGCGCCGCCGGTTCTTCTTCTCCGCCGCCGCTGCTTGCAAATCCCTTCGAGTTTGGGCCAACATGACACTCACATCCGGGTGACACGGGCGCTCTCCATCCCTAGTAACCCGCCGCCGCCGCCGCGGCTGCACCCTCTTCCCGCCCCGGCTGCCGCCTCTCTCGAGCCCGCAGCCGCTGCCTGCCTGCCTCCCGCGCAGCCGTCGCCAGGCGGGTTAACTCTCTCGCGCCTGCCGCTACCGCCGCCGCCACCTGCTGCTGCTCAGCGAGGAGGAGGAGGAGGAGCAGGCGGGCGCAGCGAAGGAGAGAGGCAGGCTGAGCCACGCAGTAAGCAGCCTAGAGGCGAGCTCCAGACCGGCGTCCACAAATAGCAAAGAGCGCGCGGCGGCCTTAACCCCTTCCTCCCTCCTCCTTCCCGCTCTTGAATGTCTTGGAAGCAGGAGAGAGCAACTGCGTTGCGAGGGGGTTCAAGGCCGCCTGGAGACCAGGCCCGCCTCTGGCGTGCAAGCTGCGCTTCGTACTCCCAGAAGATGTGCGTGCGTGCATGCGTGCGTCTGGGCGTCTGACCCACCTCTGCTCCTATACCTGGGCGTGAGCCTCCTGCTAAGGCGGCCGGGCGCGCATTTGCCACCAAGGGAACCTCCAGGGTCAGAGGCTTGCAGCGCCTGGGCTTTGCGCGCGGTTTTGCCCATATGCGAACTTCCGGTGGCATCTGGGCGGCGGTTGCTGCTGCCCTGGTAAATAAGAGCAAGGGAATTATGGAGGGAGGCCTTGCGTGTGAGGGATGGGTAGCTACTTTTTACACAGAGGGGGAGAAAGCAGCAAAAACTACCCTGAAGCTCCTTGTGTTGCACACGTGTTTGTGAAACACGGGTGGAAGAGAAAGCATCTATTGCTTGTCACCCAGGGGAATTTTACACTTGCCTTAGGTGAGGACCAGCCACGTGTTGAAAACGCGACGGCCTGCAGGGTGTTCATATTGGAAGAGGAGAGGTGAAGTTGTGGGCTAGAAGCCGTTTCCTCCTTCCCACTGCAATCCACATCTGGGAGTTAGAGGGAAGGGTTTCCAGCTAAGATCGTGTGCATGGGCTGACAGACTCAAATGAGCCCACCACCACCATGCCTTTATTTTATTTTATTTTTAAGTAAAGCACTGTGGAGGAGGCTTGATGTAGCTACTCATGACTGAAGTAAATTATGCATATCTTCTTTTGTTATTACACTAAGAGTCGATCAGCTTGACAGGGAACTTTGACTCAGGGAGGGAGGAGAGTAGGTGGGTTTCTTCCCTACATAACTTGCACCCTTTCATCATTTCTTTTCCCATCTCCCCTCTTTCCTCTACTGCCCACTTTGGGCTGGAAAGGTTAGCCAGGGAGATTGGTGCTGCTGGTGGGGGCAAAGATGCTCTGGTCAATGTTGAGTGTCCCTATTTGCAAAACGGCTCCTCCTCCTTCCGCTGCTTCCACTCTGGGGCAAGAGAGTTTGTCTGGCATAGCTCAGAATGGCTTGAGCAGAATCACATATGGGAGTAGATGGAGGGTTAGTTGCTTTCTCTCTCACTTAACTGACAGAGACTCTTTAGACACCATGTGCACCCTCTTTGCAAGGCACATGGAAACACTTAACTGGCACTCCTTCTGCTTCTTGTCACACTAGCGCTTGGGTGGCCAAGTGGCACTTTGCTTTCCTCTGTTGTCCTAACTACAATTCAGCAGCCTAGTCTTGCCACTGAAAATGACAGGAGTAGTTTAGAAAGATTGTACTTGTGCATCTTTTCATCCATCACCTTCCATGATGTATGTTATCAGATCTATATCCATGCCACCATTTATACCCACTTATTGATCCCCTATTAATTCCAAACCTCTTGAATGAGCCAATACCGCACCAGCCATTAACCTGTTCTCTTTCTAGGTGTAATAGAGACAGCCAGTTTTATCTAGATAAATATACAACAACAATAACCTGACTTGGGTCCTCATTACTCACATTTTGAGGGAGCAACTTCTGCCAATCCCTCCCCCTTAATCTGCAGCCTCACCTATCATTTCCCACACAGTTTCCAAGGGTCTCCCAATCCCGAGAAGCCGGTTTTTTGGGAGAGGGGATACAGGGGGCTGCAGAGAGAGAAGCAGGGAAGCCCAATTCCATGAACTTCCATTCAAAGAAGAAAAGTTAGGAACCAAGGCAGTGTTTCTAAGTGTTCTAACACTGCTGACATTTTACTTTTGCAGCTCAGATAGCATATTGTTTAGTGAATACATCAAGTAATTTAATGCAAATTATTTATCTTTGTTTTGACACTCTGGAGTTGTAATTTTTTTTAAAAAAATGCATACTTCAATATCATAATTTGTAATGTTAGAACTGCATATGAAACACTTTAATTAAATTATCCAATGAAATAGACGCTAATGAATACAGTCATTCATCCTGCAAAAAAGGTGATTTTCATCTGCTTTCTTTAGTAAACTGAGATATCCAATTATTCTGCTAAAATGGATTTGTTTTTAGTACATTAATGGAATACAGTGTTGACTCTTATTTGCTATTACATTACTTACATGCTCAATGTTAATACTTGCCTATGTTTATTAGCAAATGTTGTGAATAATGAGATTTTGGAGGGGGAAATAGCTTGTAATGGAATAAACACAGTGTTCTTGTCTGCAATGTTATCCCTATCACATGATACCCTACTGAAATAATTTATTCACACTTTTATATTAGTGAAATGGCATGTGAAGAAGCTAGCCTGTTAATTGTTCACTCTCCCCACTAGTCTGAAAAGTAATGATTTAGGAATGTAAATCATAATTAGGGGAGCAATCCAAGTCACTGGTGTGCAGCAACAGGGCTTAAAGGAATAGGGCCACCAATGCTCACTCTGGACAGGGTGAAATGTGGGGAGGGAAATCCTGTATTTTTGTTGCGCCAGCTCCAGGGTGGCACAGAAGAGAGGCCCTGATTGGGCTAAATGCTGGTAGCTGGACCATTTAAAGATTCATCAGATCCATTTTGGGAGTATACAAGAGGTGTATACTGTGGCAGCAAAGGTCCAACCCTGATGGCAGATCCAGCACAACCATGCAAAGCTGGACAGAGGGACACCTGCATCAAACCCCCTCTAGTATGGTAGATAAGTGAGATAACAAGCCTCATAACTAATTTGTGTAAGTCTAATCAGTGCATGAAGGGGTTAATACGATAGAGTAAGCTGTCCTGCCAGGCTTAGCTCACCTTGGGCACTAGATAATCAATACTTTCTTCCCCTTCAGTCAACATGTGAGGAAGGCTGAGCTTGTTGCTCCAAGCTCAGAGCTTATGGCTCTCAAGCCACTCAATTTCCTATACCAATAATTTAGGAACTTTCACCACTTTGCAACTAAGCCAAGTTTTTCTGCTAGTGCAGTTTTTGGAAGCACATGGAATCTCACCTTTGGAGAGTTTGTAAGTAAACCGATTTTAAACTTGGCAAACTATGCTAGGGGAGGTGGGAAGCCTAG
This sequence comes from Zootoca vivipara, assembly GCF_965207765.1. Lineage (NCBI taxonomy): Eukaryota > Metazoa > Chordata > Lepidosauria > Squamata > Lacertidae > Zootoca > Zootoca vivipara. Next base: position 78,370,753 of record NC_142584.1, on the reverse strand, counting down.
GAACTCACTTTTAAGGGCATGTGTTAAAGGTCTGACAACCTGTATTTTTACTCTTTGCTGCATATTTTGTGATTTTAAATCTCTACTGGGGTTCTTTCACCAAATAGTACTTGCCCCAAACCTGGGTCTTGGCATCTACTGGTAGGAAATTCTCCTATATATACATTGCTGTTGCATTGTTGGCATCTGTCTGTCACGGGAGACAATGGAGTGCACCTTTGGGGGTGAAGTCAAAACTGTTGGAAGGCTAGGCCGCCTTCTGTGGCTGTAGAGACCAATATGACAGATACATGTTTTGTTGCAGTTGGGGCAAATGAAGGCATCCGGTTGTGCTGCTAGAGATGCACCATGGTGTTTCTATATACAGAGAGCAAGAATTCTATCTATTCTGTATATCTATACTTCTTTTTTCCACCAGCAATAAGAGCATAAGACGGACCCTGCTGAATCCGACCAAAGGTCCATCTAGTTCAGCATCCTGTTCTCACAATGGCCAACCCACAATGGTAAGCTCACAAACAGAATTGGGAGTTTCAATTGCGCTGTATGTTCAGCGGAACACTTAATGCAGGGATGTACAAGCAACCCACAGTTAGCCCAAGAAAACGTCCTATAATTTGCCCCCAAAGCAGTTGAGCTTTTGCAAGTGTTCCTTTTCAACACTCACAAAAGATTCTATGACACCTGCAAAGCTCACATTTCTGCTGCCTTCTCCCCACTTCTCTCGCTCCCAATGTCGAACAAATTACCATTGGGGTGACAGGATAAGAAGGTGGCTGCAGTCCTTCTTAAGATCTCTGGCAGAGCATTCCACACACACACACCGCCATCTATGACAGACTACCAGAGTCCCAGGGCAGCAGCGACTCCTTAGATAAACGTATTGGAAAAAATCAGGAATAGCAGCAGAAGTGTGAAATGTAGACAGTAGAATCCTTTTTTAGTTAAGGCCACTGGAAAATAGAGATATTAATGATATACTGCTGTCAGCAGCAATCTGCAAAATCCTTGACTTACGCATTCATATTTCCTTCTCTAACTTACGAAATGCACACCTACCTGAGACAGGTTCAAAATATGTCAAAAATTCTGCTTGATCATTGTTGATATCAGGTGTGCAGAGTGTACAGCTTTCTATATTCCTAAGCTCTCCGTCCTCCCCCAAAATCACCTGGGTAAAATTGTTTCCGCTTTAGAAAACATCACTTTAGAAATCTGATAGCTGGTACCATGGCTTAACAGAAGGGCAAATAATATAGTGGTACCTCGACTTATGAAGGCGATCCGTTCCGCGGTGCTCTTCATAAGTCGAAGTCTTCAGTTGTCGAAATGTCTGTTTTGCGCATGCGTGAAGCGTGATTTTGCGCTTCTGCGCATGTGCCGACCGCGCGTGCTGCTTCTGCGCATGTGCCGACCGCGCGCGCGAAAAGACTTCCAGGTTTGACGACTTCGGAAGTTGAAACCTTTGGAAGTCGAGTCATTCGGATGTCGAGGTACCACTGTAAAGGCATCTGCCTATGTATATATGGGTAGGATACTTAAGTGTCTTTGCACTGGCACTATGTCACTAGATGTTATCTTGCTCAACCACAGCTCCAAAAAACCACAGTGGAACAGTACTAGGCTGTACAGTTCAAGGCCTTGCATGCCCCCTAAGTAGATAGAGAGGAGTATGTGGAGAGAACTAAAATATACCCCTGGCTGAGACCCTGGGCATCCGTTAGAAGAGACCCTATGCTGTGCAAAACATCTCATTTGGTGTAAGGTCACTTTATATGCACATATGTGTTCAGAGATGCACATTAGCTACAATAATTGGAAACGCAACTTTAATACCAATATAGTCTGCCTTGATTAGCACCTTATTAGCAGCCTCCAAGACAGACAAGAAAAGGCTCCAACGAGCTATAAGAATTGCAGAAAGGGTAATTGGTGCTAGCTTGCCTACAATAGAGACAATATATGTTACCAGAGTTAAGAAGAGAGCAGAGAGAATTGCAGCAGATCCTTTACATCCCGGTCATCATCTGCTAGATTTACTCCCATCTGGAGGTCGCTACAGGTCTTCATATACAAAATCGGCCAGGCACAGGAACAGTTTTTCCTCTTGTGCCATTCAGTTGTTAAATTTGTAGATGTGTAGCTGAAGGGGAGGTCAATTATGGGTGGGTTTCTTTGCTTATTTGTATTGTGAGTGGAACAGTGTGTGTATGTTTACATTGCAATGTAGCCAAAACAAATTCCAAGTATGTTGGAAAATGTACTTGGCCAATAATAAATTATTCTTATTCTTATTATATCAGTGAAAGTTAGTAAACAGATAATAGCTTTCCCATAATTTGTGAACAAGCATGTGCCTGTATTTCTCAGCCAGGCCATTTTCTCTGCTGGAACTCACCAGGAAGTTGTTACGGTAAGTCACTGGGCAGCCCTGAACAGATGCCGGTTTGACAACAGCTGCATTCACACCACCCGTACAGATGCTTAAATCTACAACACACTGTCTCCCTAGCTAAGGGGTTGGCAAGGTTTACCTCGCCTGGGCTGGTTCACTCCCGTGGAGTTCGCTCTGTTGGCTGGATCATGTCTGCGCAGACGCAATTTCCGGCGCCGCAGAAGCAAGTCCCCACTCCGTGCTGCACCACTTTAGCGCAGCATGTGGGGACTCGCCAAGTGGGCAGCTTGGTTTGGGGGCAGCTCATGGGCCATTTAAATGACCCTGTGGACTGCAGGTTGCTGACCCTTGCCCTAGCTGGTTGCCTCTGGTTCTGGTGCAAGTCAAATAAATGTGCCCCCTCCTCACTTGTTCTCTTACATTGCGGCAGATGGCTAGAGCAGCTTGGAAGGGCCCACACACACACACACATGCAACGGTAGAGGGACGCAGCTAGGAGTGTAGTGATTAGGAGCTAGGTGGAGTTACAGATCTAAAAAACAGGGCACATGCTGGCCAACTTCCGTTTTGACTTTAAATGTTCGTTTTGGGCATCTCAGAAGTACGTAAAGGCACAAAGTGGGCAGGCGGAGTGCCGGCCCGCAATGGAGTCCACCTGAGAGGTGCTGGAACTGCACTCCGGCACACTCTGGCTGAAAAAAAGTGATTTAAACAAAGTTTAAACAAAGCTGATTTAAGCTTCCCTTGTTAAAATAATCTGTTTATAGTTCCCCAAACTATAAACACTGATCCTGTACAAGTTGCCCTGAACTTAGCAGTTGACTAAGGGAATGGAAGCAAAAGTATTGATCGAACAATTACAACCTCCAGAACACAATAACAGGGAATCTACTTATGTGGAAGGAAATTCAAGCCTTGGGGCTGAATATTAGATATTGCACAGTAATTCATAACAACAATGTAGGAAAGAGCTGCGTTGGATTTCGTAAGCTAACAGAGAGTGCTCAATGACCTCTTCTGTATCACGAGAACATCTCTGATGTCCTGGAGTAGTGATAGATGAGATATTATAAAATGCTTGAAACATATCCAGCGCAGTATCAAATTAACGTTTCTGAAATAACAAACAAATCATGGGCTATATGCCGACTTCCTACAAGTTGCCCTTGAACATAATGGAAACCCGTTGAGAACAACCACCTCTCAATATTCCAAGGCACTGAGCTGATAGATGAGCCAAATCATTACCATGAAATTATGGTTTGGAAGCAAGGGTGTAACATTATTTTCCAGAGACTAGGAAATTTACATCTCAATATAAGTTTCTAGTTTCCAGTAATTAAATAAGAATTATATATCCAAATGAATGGATGCTGGCAGGTACATCAACACAGTACAATAAGGTTTTTTATTATTCATGCAAAGTAAAACAGGCTCAAGTGGACCATATCTTGGGAGCCTTCCAGTTTGCTGTTGTATATTGGTTCTTTGAAAGTACCTCTCTGAACAGAGACCTAGCTATGAAGAGTGCTAGGCATTAATATCTTCAGTCATTTAATCTGCACACTGTAGTTCTTTGTCCTGAGGTCATTTATGACCATCAATTAAATGCACGGTTCTCCAGCAATGATTCTTAAGTCAACCATATTGCTTGAAAAACCATTTCAACCTGAGAAAGGTTTGCATATTGGATAAGAGATCCAATGAAATTGCTGTTAAAATTGGCTAATAGCAAGAAAGATATTAGGAAGACACAATTTGAGTTTACTGTCCAGTAAATAGATGAAAGATGATAGGTTGATAGATGATAGATATAGATAGATGATAGATACTGTATATTCCTGCATATAAGACTACTTTTTAACCCAGGAAAATCTTCTCAAAAGTCAGGGGTCGTTTTATACGCCAGGTCGTATTTCTTATACGGCGAGTATATCCCAAACTCTATATTTTAACTGGAAAAGTTGGGGGTCGTCTTATACACCCAGTCAACTTAATACGCCGGAATATATGATCGATCGATAGATAGATGATAGATAGATAGATAGGTAGGTAGATAGGTAGGTAGGTAGGTAGATAGATAGATGATAGATAGATAGATAGATAGATAGATAGATAGATAGATAGATAGATAGATAGATAGATAGATAGATGATAGATCTTGTGGGAGAAGGAATGCAAAATTATTTAACGTAGAATCGTGGTGATATATTTGAAAGGGTCTCTTCTATGTTTTCCCTCCTTAACTGAAAATGTACTTTGGCACTGAGGTCAACTTCCAGGTAATGTACAGTATTGTAAAGTTCGCTTACAGCAATTCTGTGCATATTTACTCATAAGTACGTCTCACTGTGTTCAATGGGGGTTACTCCTAAATGCACTGGGATTGCAGCCTTGTATAACAATTTATCTTGGAATAACAACACTTTGCTTATGGATAGGAAAGGTTTTGGGACACATAGGATGTGAGGTGCCAAACAGGGTCAATGAACACTTTACATGCTACGTAGAAAAGCATTTGGCTATGGAGCTGAGTTGAGAGCAGGAGGAAGAGTTTCAGAAGAAGCCATAAGAAACTAGAATAAGAAGTGATTAAGTGGAATATAGTTGATGAAAGCTTATGCCATAACAAATTTGTTGGTTAAAAGGTGGTGGCACCCATAATGTGGAACAACCTCCCTTTATAAATCCAGCGCACTGTTCTCTGCTTGATGGTTTCAGCTAATGCTGAAACCTTGCTGACACACAAGCACCACTTGATTATTGACCCTGATTGGTGCATTTGCTTGGTCGCTGTGGAAACTGGAAGCTATATTATAGTTTACTATTTTATTTATGTCTGCATTTCTTTTGTTAGTTACTCATTGTATGCTGAAATATTTTGTACATCATTTTCAAGTATTTTAAATAAAAATAAAACTTGTTTTTCTGCAACAAACTAACATGGCTACTACCCCTCTGGAAATTGGGAAGGAGGGAGTTAATATTTCACTTAGATACAGGTGGGTAGCCGTGTTAGTCTGACATAGTCGAAACAAAATAAAAAAATTCCTTCCAGTACCACCTTAGACCAACTTAGTTGGTCTCTAAGTGCTACTAGAAGGAATTTTTTAATTTTATTTCACCTAGAGTCCAAGTACTTCCCTCTCTAGCTAGATATGGACACCTAGAGTCCATATACTTCCCTCTCTAGCTTCATTTCTTGAGTCTTGAGAGGGACATCATGGGTGGCACTTCTATGTCAGAGAAACCAGCAACTTTCTCAGCTGGAGTCATATAAATTCTACATTTGCCTTGACTGTTAAAGTTCTGCTTTTTCACCATCAGAATAGGGTGCTTAACATCATACCATGTCTAACAGCAGGAGAATGAGGTGGATGTAGTGAGAGTGAGTGACAAGTGGAAGCGAGTGACAGGTCAAATGAGAAGAACAGATGGGAAAGTCAAGAAAGCAACCGGGTAAAAAGGCTAGTAGTTAAGACACCAGTTCAAAAGGGGAGTCAGATATACTGGGGAAGTCTATTAGGTAGAAACAATTCATTATTCCTTACTGAATGACAGCACAGCTTCTAGCTGTGTTCCTAAAATACTGTAGCTGGCTGACATGGCATGCAGCAGTGGCTGGCGGGGTTGCAGGGTTGGGGAGCCGCACACACCTTGCCTCCCAGCACCATTGTCGCTGCAGCTTACTGGGCAGGAGAGGGAGTGGTGGGGTCAGTGCCATATGGACGGACTGGCAGAGTCAAAGCCAAATGCTGGTGCATTTGCAGAGTGCTGGCCTCCCTGCCACCTCACCCCTCTCTTTCCCAGCAAACCTCAGTGCTGAGCCATTAGACACCTAGCTGCTCTAGATTAAGAGAAGGGCTGAACTAGAGGAGCAGTCAGAGCCCATGCTTTCATTGGAAAGGTTCCAGATTTAGTCCCTAGCATCTGTAGGCAAGACTGGGAAAGGCTGTGTCTGAAACCCTGGGGAGCCACTGTCAGGCTGTGTAGATACTACTGAGCTAGAATCTAGATGAACCAATGGTCCAACTCAGTGTAGGGCAGCTTCTTCTGTTCCTCACACAGAGACTCCTGAACAGCATGCAACCACTTTTTTCTGGCTACTTTAGCTCACTGAATGAACATCTGTTCAGTTGTTTCTGCACCGAGCTCACCTTGTTACATCTTAAGATTTCATTCCAGTTTCCCCAATGGTCCAACATTTCTCTCTGGTTTTCTGATTGTTGAAGACAAGCACTCATTTAAAAAAATATGATGTGTTCTTTGGGTGAAGCTGAGGCAGAGAAAGTACAAGACTTAAGAGTTCTGTTCACCTAAAAACTCAGCAAACTAGCCCCTGTTCGTTCCTCAGCGTACCTGGCTATTTCAGAGAACGGGCCATTGCAACTGACTCTAGAGTATACATATGTAGTTGGGCATGTTTAACAAGTTCAAAGAAATCAAAGAGCAAAAAGTGAAGTGTAATTCAATGTATTTGTAAGGGGTTTGATGTCTCTTTTATGTATGCCTTAAGAATTCATACGAGGAGGAGGAGAAGGAAATGCTGCGCTACCCTAAAACCAGGAGGGTTTGGAGACCTACAATGCTCCAGCCCTCTGACAACAGGAAGGCAATCAGTGATGATTAAAGATAAAGGTACCCCTGACCGTTAGGTCTATTCACAGACAGCTCTGGGGTTGTGGCACTTATCTCACTCTATAGGCCGAGGCAGCCAGCGTGCAGCTTCCGGGTTATGTGACTAAGCAGCTTCTAGCAAAACCAGAGCAGCGCATGGAAACGCCGTTTACCTTCCCGCCGGAGCGGTACCTATTTATCTACTTGCACTTGACGTGCTTTCGAACTGCTAGGTGGGCAGGAGCTGGGACCGAGCAATGGGAGCTCACCCCGTCGCAGGGATTCAAACTACTGTCCTTCTGATCGGCAAGCCCTAGGCTCTGTGGTTTAGACCACAGCGCCACCCGCGTCCCCTCAGTGATGCTACCTCCCTGCATTTATCTGCTGGTGATCAAGGTTGTTTTTTCTGCTAACAATCCAAAGTGCCAAAGCAAAAGTTCAGAGTGAAATGTAAAAAGCACAGGCAACAGCAGCTGTTGATGTAAAACTTCTGATTTGCACATTAGGGCAATGCCATTATTAGGCAAAGCAAAATGTCACAAAATAGTGGGGGGGAAGGGAGGGTGTTGAGGGAAGGGGGAAGGATTGGACTGGCAAAAGTAACATCTGGGAGAAAAGAATAAGAGCTGGAACACTTTTCCATGAAGCCTTTGGATCACCCTTCTAGTCCCTGTAGCTTATTGAAACTAAACCAAAGTGCATATCATTGAAATAATCATGTATTTCCCTGCTTAGCCATGCCTACATATCCCACCTTTGCAAAGCTCTTTGGGATAGGGACCAGTCACACCTGTACTTTTTTAAAGCATCACATACAGAGATGGCTATATAGGGACCCTCCAGACATCCTTTTTAGTGAGCATTAATGATGATTCATGCTCATGCTGGTATCGGGGTGGTTATACGCAATCCCAATTTCAATACTGTTTTCACCTGCAAACGTTCCAGGGCAGACATACTGCTTCATTTCCACTCAGTGAATGTCCCGTAACTTCTTGCTGAAACCCTGTAGCTTCGTATACCACAAAATGTTTAATGGGGGTTGAGTTGCCCCATGTTTATTGGGCTATAGTGCAAAGAGGGCCCAGTCAGCAGTAGTGTGCTGAGAGTGGGGAAGCATCAGAAAACAACTAATAAAGCGTGGAATGATGTGTGGATGATCCATTATCGCCCTAGAATCCGCCAACCAAAAAGTCTGGAGCAGCTCATAGCCAAAGTCCACAAAGTTGAAAAGACCACATGTTCTTCTCCTACCTAAGCCATGCCTACATCCCCCACTTTATCTATTGTATCCCTATATCTAATTTAAGTTGAAAAGCCTTTTGACCAGTTACAGCTGCTCTTTGTAGAGCACCGTGGGCATAGATGGTGATGGTAGATGTACAGATATATACTAGTGATATAAAAGCTATGGATGTCTCTGTAAGGAAGGCTCCCGTATTTGACAACCTCAAAGCAGTCGTTCAGAAGAAGAACAGTGGAAACTCCGGGTCTCCATTTCTCCTACCTCATCATCTCCACCCCTTCCCATCTCCTTGAAGAAGTCCTTTCTCCCTTCTGCACTCCTTTAAAATATATTTATCTATCTGCCTTTGAACCACTACCTTCATTTATTTTTGTCCTCAGTTTACTGAAGCTAGTTTTGCTACAGCACATTCAGGCTTCAGCTTTAAGTGGAATGCACATTTCCGTACTGGAAAGCCACCCCCTGGATGCTTCTTAAGCAACATTCCACTCCAATCTTATAAAATGTCATCAGTGACTCTTGTAAGTTGGGTTCTGAAAGCAAGATAACTGGTGGAGGATAAAAACTCACTGGCATGCTGAGCTGTATTGGGCTGGCTTCAATAGCAGTACAGAGAAGGAAGAAGTAGGCTGGAAGAGTGTCCACTCATATATTGCCAGCCATGGCCACCTGCTAGTGCCAGCAGCAATGCTCAGCTATGCTTATCCCCCCCCCCAATAGTGCCATCCATGGCTGATTCTGATTAGGGTTGTCTTGTGTAGATATTGGCTATGCTTGCTTTCAGTTCAGCATCAACGCAAATGAACAGCATACCATTCTCCTCCCTGTCTCAGAAGAGTGGCAGTCTTTCAGGGCCTGCCTGAAAGACACTCAGGCACTCAGAAGAAGTGTCTGCATCAAAAAAAGTGATTATGTATTTTTGTGATGCATAGCAGCCGAGGGGTTATATATATATATATATATATAAGGTAAAAGGTAAAGGGACCCCTGACCATTAGGTCCAGTCGTGACCGACTCTGGGGTTGCGCGCTCATCTCGCATTATTGGCCGAGGGAGCCGGCGTATAGCTTCCAGGTCATGTGGCCAGCATGACAAAGCTGCTTCTGGCAAACCAGAGCAGCACATGGAAACGCCGTTTACCTTCCCGCTGTAGCGGTTCCTATTTATCTACTTGCATTTTGACGTGCTTTCGAACTGCTAGGTTGGCAGGAGCTGGGACCCGAACAACGGGAGCTCACCCCGTCACAGGGATTCGAACCGCCGACCTTCTGATCAGCAAGCCCTAGGCTCAGTGGTTTAACCACAGCGCCACCTGGGTCCCCTATATATATCAGTCCCAATGGCTGTACAGCTGGTTTGTCAACATGTACTTCAAAGGGGGGACCCAGGTGGCGCTGTGGTTAAACCACTGAGCCTAGGGCTTGCTGATCAGAAGGTCGGCGGTTCGAATCCCTGCGACGGGGTGAGCTCCCGTTGCTTGGTCCCAGCTCCTGCCAACCTAGCAGTTCGAAAGCACGTCAAAATGCAAGTAGATAAATAGGAACCACTACAGCGGGAAGGTAAACGGCGTTTCCATGTGCTGCTCTGGTTTGCCAGAAGCGGCTTTGTCATGCTGGCCACATGACCTGGAAGCTATACGCCGGCTCCCTCGGCCAATAATGCGAGATGAGCGCGCAACCCCAGAGTTGGTCACGACTGGACCTAATGGTCAGGGGTCCCTTTACCTTTACCTTACTTCAAAGGGGTGGCAAATGACAGAGGTGTTTTGTTTCTCCCCTCCTCTCGTTTTATCTTTTGGGGATTCTAGCCTAAAATGACTGATGCTGCTGGAGGTGGGCTCTCCTTTCCGAGATCTCTCCCTCCTTGCATCATTGCTCAGACTATTGTTTTCTTTCCTAAGCATCAAAATCCCCCTCTCTTTGTTTGTGCCAGTAGCACCAGTGGTGCCCAAGTTCCACTATTGAAAGGAGCCAGCAGTGATGTGATGGCTTAAAGGCAAAGGCTGACTCAGAAGCACTGAAGCTAATCATTTATGCTTCCTCCACACAGAAAAGCAGCTCGCTATTATGGAGCGCAGTGCATGCCTGTGTAGTACTTCTTGCAGCAGAGCCATAACAGATAAAGGAGAATAAATATGAAACCGTGAGGCCAGGGGACAAGACAAAGGGGACATTGCAAGAGAAAGGAAGATGCAAGTTAAAGGAGTGGAAGAAATTGGGAGCAATGTAAATCAAAAGGGAGAGGGAAGAGCTCCAAGGATTAGCTAAGGATGGCCTACTACAGGATTTCAAGGTATAAGAGGCTGTGCAAATTGCTCACATATAATGTTTATACAAAATCTCTGCTGCAGAGGTTGAATTCACGGCTTGAACTTTGGACCCCATCTACGCAATTCTTTCTGGCTGTTTGTGCACCAATCAAAGCGTAAGCAATAAGAACAAGAACATTATCTAATAAGAGCACCACATCCAGAGAAATCAAAATAGTGTGAGGTAAAACTGAACGGGGACCACTATAGCATATTATTCACTCCTTACGGCCCTCGAATCAGTCTGTTGTGGACATATAAAGGGGATCTGAATGGGCAGATTTAGCTTTGAAAGACATGTTTGTGGGTGAAGAGGGAATTGTAGTCCATTTCAGGGAACAGAAGTATGTTAGAATGTGCACCTGGCAAGATAATGTTTGCAACACACATTGATTTAAGGAACACAACTTGATGCTTGGGCATGTCTGCTTAAAGCCAAGAGGGAGCAAAAGGCATGTGACATGGACCACAACATGTCTGGCCAATCCTGGGGACAAGTGGGCATTTAAAAACTGAGTCTGCTCTTGAAATCTATTCTAATTGTCAGCATAGCAAAGGTTGTTTTTTATTTAAAAATGCACTTCTACAAACCTGCTGATACTCTCATGCATAGTCCACGCTCAAATAGTTGAGTTTGCCCTATCTAGCTATCTAGCGATCCATCCTCAGTACTGCCCCCTCCTCAAATACACAAGTGTTCCATGCATATCTATTTACACATGCACTCTGGGAGTTAGGTAGAAAATCTGTGTATACATTATTTCACAAAGCAAGACAAAAAAACCTGCTGTACTAAATTAAAAATCATCCACTCCTATGTTGTCTTGGCTTTTGGACAGTGTGTTTATGCAAGTAGGTTTGCATATTTATAACTTTTTTTAAAAAAAATCACTAATTGATTTAAACATTTTTTTTACTTTATTTATTTATTTTCTATCCAACCTGTTTCAAAGCAGCTATCAAACAATAATAAAAACAGAATAAAATATTCTCCCAGAAAAACACATTATACATTCAAATTAATCATAGCTGCCAAGTTATCCCTTTTTTTAAGGGATTTTCCCTTATGCTGAATAGGCTTCCTCGCGAGAAAAGGGAAAACTTGGCAGCTATGAAATTAATATGTCAACAGTCTCCATATAACAATTTACAGAATGAATCAAAGGCCTTTTGGAAAAGCCAGATTTCTCCCAACCACCTGCAGCAGTACAGAGATGAGGCTTGATGGACTTTGCTCAGCAAGACATTCCGTAGGAGAGGTGCTACAACAGAAAAGGCCCTACCCACTGCTGGCACCAGCTGAGGGATTTTGAACAGACCCGGATGACAATCAGAGAGTGTGGGGAAGAATAGACAGGAATAGGTGTTTCCTAGGGTACCCAGGTCCCAACTGAGCCTGGAAATCAATTGCCAGTGTAAATCATATAGAACTGAATTGCCTGGCTGTCATCAGGATTCTGGCTGCAAGCATTTCACGCTAATTAAAACATGCCATATCGTTTTACCAAACATCAAACTAAATACGAGCTGAAGTTACCGCAATGGTTTAGAGAGGCCATAAGGAAGCTGATGGCAAACACGCCAGCTCTAACTAATTCTTATCATTGCTTGCAGTAACGCCATATAAAAGCTACCTGGATAACTGTATCTCTTTGATCATTCCAAAGGTTCTCTTCTGCATCTATATTTTATACCCCAGTGCAGCAGCATCCATAAAGTCCCCTGCCTCTTCTAAGTGATCTAAAACAAAGCTTGATCTCAAAAATGTCAAACACAGTGAAAAACAGAGAGCCGGTTACAGCTATCTCTGTAGTCCCCCACCCTCAAAGGCTCTGCGGTTTTCTTTCAACTCTGTTAATTACAGCTGACTTGGAAGAACCAGCTACCGTTACCGTTGCTGCTGTTCCCAACCTGGTTGCTGGCGCGTGTTCCCTCAGAAGAATACGTCTCAGAGAATAAGTTTCCGCATAAGCCGCCAGTGTCCCAGTTTACCTTTATGAGTACAATGTAATTAGCACATGTTGTGACAGGCATTGGAAGGTGCAGAAAACTTGTGATTTTTCTTGGCATTGCAGTCAGGATCCTCCCCGAAAAGAGGTTCAAGCCTGACTCCAATAAAGTCCTCGAGCTGGTTAGCTGACACCACAAAAATGCGCATGCATTCTTTCAAAAGGAGATTTACCCAGTGTGGGAGTTTGGCAACACAGAAGTGTTCCTCATGGACATCTGGTGCCCACTGAGGACTGTTAAGGCAGGAAGACTTTACTTTGGCCACCTCATGAGAAGAGAAGACTCCCTGGAAAAGATCCTGATGTTGGGAAATGTTCGTGTGCCTAGAGGGGTATTGTTGGGGAAATGAACAAGAAACAGCTGCCCAAGCTCTCTGCGGAATTCATGTTGTCTTGAAGGGCACTTGGACTCTCATGTCCACTAGCAATGCCCAGCTGCAAACTGAGGTCTCCTCCAAACTAGTAATGGGAATATTGTCAATTTTAGTTTCTTTCCATTTCTAATTGTTTCGATCTTAAGTTCAGTTTTCCACATTTCCACATCAGTTTCTGAGTTTCTTTTAGAAGTCCTCCTGAAAATGCATTAGCATTTTAGGGAAAATTTCTCCAAATATACATATTTTGTATGTAACTGGAGTACTGTGTCCAGTTCTGGGTACCACAGTTCAAAAAGGATACTGACAAGCTGGAACGTGTCCAGAAGAGGGCAACCAAAATGGTCAAAGCCCTGGAAACGATGCCTTATGAGGAACGGCTTAGGGAGCTGGGTATGTTTAGCCTGGAGAAGAGAAGGTTAAGGGGTGATATGATAGCCATGTTCAAATATATAAAAGGATGTCATATAGAGGAGGGAGAAAGGTTGTTTGCTGCTGCTCCAGAGAAGCGGACATGGAGCAATGGATTCAAACTACAAGAAAGAAGATTCCACCTAAACATTAGGAAGAACTTCCTGACAGTAAGAGCTGTTCGGCAGTGGAATTTCCTACTAAGGAGTGTGGTGGAGTCTCCTTCTTTGGAGGTCTTTAAGCAGAGGCTTGACAGGCATATGTCAAGAATGCTTTGATGGTGTTTCCTGCTTGACAGAGGGTTGGACTGGATGGCCCTTGTGGTCTCTTCCAACTCTATGATTCTAACTTTGCCTAAAATACTCATTTTTGCAAACCACATTTGCCCAATATTTATCCCCCCCAATATAACACATTTCTCTGTGTTATTTTCACTAACGTGTGCCTTTTTATGCACTAGTAGATCCTAGTAGATCCATTTTTGTACATATTACTTGGCTGCAGAACTGCATTGCAAAATTCAGATTTCAAAGCATGGCTGTGTTTCAGCCTGTGTGTTATTCTGGAAGGTATGGATTGGGTAGGTCTGCCTTTAAATGTGAGCAGAACTGGATTTCACTCAATTCCTACTCCAGACTGTCAGTATTTTGCAAGAATGATTGAGTTACATACTGAAAGTTTCAGTTTGCACTGATAGTGGATTAAAGCCCCCACCCACACCCACCCCGCCGCTCAACACATCCACTTAAAAACATTAACAGACTTTGGGGGGGCAAGGTTAGGAATGAGACAGCGAAACACATTGAAAAGTGTGGAATGAACGAAAGATTAACAACAAAGCATATAAACACCTTGCAAACAAATCAGGATAAATACTCTTTATCATATAAGCACCCCACAAAGAAATTAGAACACATGCCAAATAAAGACTGGATATCATCTAACTTCTGCATAAGCTTTCTGCAAGCAAATCAGGATGGATCTCAATAAATAGGTCATCCGAAGAAGAAGCATGATTTTGTTCATTGGTTTGAGAAAGCAAAGCCTGTGTAGCATTCGTGTTCACCTTGCCACGAGATGCTGGGTAATGAGGCAGAAGAGAAGCACCCCCCTTCACTAAGACCAATGAAAATGTCAAGGCCAAAAGTGCTGGAAAGATGGCTGAACTGCCATACCCAGGAAAGGGATTTGAGTAGGTGAGTGGGAGAATAATGAGCCTGGTTTCCAGACTCTTAATGCAGGGATTCTAGAGCAACACCTCCCACACTACCACCTCCAATTTCGTTTTATTTCCTAACAAAATAACTCCAGTTGTTCGTTGATTTTCTGTCTCTGCCATCTGGGAATGAAACTGCACTTTATTCTGCCAGTTGAAGGTTAAGTGCAACTGAGATCACCTTCTGTATTCCAGTTGCTGGGAAATTATATGCTCTTTGCTGAAGGTGTGGATCAAATATACCAGACTACTTTAGAGGCACTATTGTCTGTTTCTTTAATACAAAATTCTGATACTTGGGAGGTGCAGTGATTTTAGTGCACCACTGCTGCTAATGTAACAGATGGCAAACGGCTGCATAATTTTTTTAGGGGGGGGGGGAGAGAGAAGCATAAAAGATTCTGGTTTTGCTATGTCAGTACATGAGCTTTTAAGAGGTCAAATTTAAAATTACTGTGTGTGTGGTATTTTTTGATAAATGTGTATAGTTGAACTATAGGCCGATCGACACTTGCCAGCAAAATCATGACTTTCATTGTTCCATGGGTCCATACTTGTGTGCTTTCTCTTTTTGTCCTGGAACCCTCTCCAGAAAACCTAGGTTTCTTAGTCGGATTTTTCTAAGTGTATCTGCCTTGTTCTGACCTCTGTGCTTGCCAGGGCTTAGAGCAGCAGAACACTCTAGGCTTCCAGGATGTGTTGCTCCTCCTTCCCTCCCTGTTGTTAAGAGGAGTTCCTAAGAGTGTTCTGGGCTTCTAAACTCATTGGTCCGTCCTTCCCTCTTGCTCCTCTGAAGGAGATGCTGGGTCATTTTATGTTTTTTAGAGGACAGGTTTTGCAATTATGCAAAGATGTGGCAAAATCAGAACAGAGGTAGGAGGTTTCTGTTTTGTTTTTTGCATAGCAGGGTCATTTGGAAAATGTGGGGGGAAATATTGTGTCCCAGCAAGGCAGTAACTGTAAGTGAGCAGTTCAACAGAGAACCTGAAATGAAAACCTGACCATTAGGAGGCGAGTGTAGAAATAAATCGAGAAGGTGAGAGTTAGTGTGGAGCAGTGGTCATCAACCCCCGGGCCATGGACCGGTACCGGTCCATGGATCAATTGGTACCGGGCCGCCCAAGGAACATTAAATACAATTAAATTAAAATTATTAAATCAAAACAATCTAAATAAAATATAAACAATCAACGTCCCCCCCCCTCAGTGGGCCGCAGTAAAATTACCAAATGTTGACTGGTCCACGGCGATAAAAAGGTTGGGGAGCACTGGTGTGGAGTACTGGGCTGTATGGACCAATGGTAAAAGGCAATCTGATTCGGTATAAGGCAAGTTTGCATATATATAGAGAGAGTCTACTTTTAACTATGGCTTGCTATGATGACTCTACCCATGAAAAAGAGGATGTGTCCTTGAAAAAGAGGACATATGGCAACCCTAATATATATACCTTCTAATAGGGTATATTGTATTTCTGTTTAAATAAATTATAGCATTTATTTCTAAGTAGCCACCCTTGTTTGTGTTCTTCTGAATTATCCCATGTGTCTCTGTTTTCCTGAACTTGCTCTAGAGACCATTTTGGTGCCCACCAAAGGAATAGTAAGAATATACAGGCCTTTCAAGGCACTCTATCCTTTTGATATAAAGCACACAAGCAATAGGGAGGGTGTTTCATTTTAGAAAAATATTTTCCATGGAATGGGCATCCCTTGCTCCCTACAGCCTCATCATCACACAGCTGAACTTATCTCTTCTTACAGGAATTTTACATATTATGTTAACTGTTCTGTTTTTATTAATGAAATATTTTTCTGCTGCTTAAGTTTTCTGCTGTTGCAAAGTCAGTTTTATGGGATATGTAATGGTTTCATTGTACAGTACAGTACTGTACTTTTGCCATGCCTTTGACTTAAATGCTTCTGTAAGTTGCTTAGATACGTTTTTCTTTATATTGTTGCAAATGCCTAGTGCCTGTCCCACTCTGTGGCCAGAGCACATGGGGCCACAGGCACACACAGGGGGTCTGTATTCCTTTGGAGAATGGAAGAACAGCGGAGGCTGTCGTGCTTTAAGAAATAGGGTTTATTTGCCTATTTACACTTTCAGTCTGCATGGAGGGAGTCCAGATCTTACAGCATGGCCCACGGCATTGCAGGTAACCTTCCCTCTCTCCCACAAAGATGGATCTCAGCCTTACTTCCTCCTCCTTCTTCCACAGAATCCTTGCTTCAAAACTCCTTTTTCAAAACACACAGGCAGGGATGCGGGTGGCGCTGTGGTCTAAACCAGTGTTTCTCAACCAGTGTGCCTCCAGATGTTTTGGGACTACAACTCCCATCATCCCTAGCTAGCAAGACCAGTGGTCAGGAATGATGGGAGTTGTAGTCCCAAAACATCTGGAGGCACACTGGTTGAGAAACACTGGTCTAAACCACTGAGCCTAGGGCTTGCCGATTGGAAGGTTGGCGGTTCGAATCCCCGCAACAGGGTGAGCTCCTGTTGCTCGGTCCCAGCTCCTGCCAACCTACGGTAGCAGTTCGAAAGCACGACTCAAAGTGCAAGTACCGGTAGATAAATTCTGCTTCTGGTTTCGCCAGAAGTGACTTAGTCATACTGGCCACATGATGCGGAAAAACCATCTGTGGACAAATGTGGGCTCCTTTGGCCAGTAAAGTGAGATGAGCGCCGCCACTGGCGGAGGAAGAGGAGTGCAGGGGGAGCACACCGCCCTCAGCAGTGCGGTCCCAGTGGGGTGCCATTGCAGCTGCCCCCACCCACCCACCCTGAGCACCACACCCCCAGGATGCACACCAGCCCCGCCCCACCTGATCCCCCCCCCCCCCCCGGTGCTGGAGCATGAAGCTCCACCACTGAGCACCGCAACCCCAGAGTCGTTTGCGACTGGACTTAACTGTCAGGGGTCCTTTACCTTTCTAAAACACACAGTTGCCCCGACAACCTTTGTGACATCTGACTTCCCAGGCCAAAGGAGCCTTCTATGGCCCATCAACACATTTTTATAATACTAACAGGTCTGCTCTTCCCCCCAGCCAGGCTAGTTTGCATAAGCCAGCCCAGGAATCCCCTGAATTCCATGTCTGGCACAGTTCTGTACTTTAATCCATATATCAATTAATCAAAATCCTAGTATTTATTTGTTCCTTGTGTTTAGGGACACACACACACACACACACACACACACACACACACACACACACCATTCTATAACAATATTAAGCAACTAACAGTTTGACTTCACTCCCAAATGCCCACTCCTCCATTGCCTCCGAGACAGAGGGATGCCAACAAGCAACTAACAAGTTAAATGAATGAATATATAAATAAATAAATAAATAACAAGAAGGCTGAATCCTGTGCATAATGGGTTCCTCCAGATATGATCCGTATATGAGTATCTGCTCTTAGTATCACTTCATTTTATTGTTCTATTATTTTATCCAGAGTTTGATGTCTCTCCTTTCAACAGTGAAGCAGGTTTGTTCCACAGACACTGCCCAGTTTGTAATTTTACCTGAAGTTGTTGAGTTACACAAAATATTTCATCAAGCAGAAAATCAGAAGCAGAAAATCAAAGAACTGTTGGGTTGAAAGGGACCCCAGGGGTCATCTAGTCCAAGCCTCTGGAATGCAGGAATCACAACTAATTAAGCCCTCTAGCCACAGTGTAGTCAAATTGCCAATCACTCAATGTTTACTAGTGCTAGATGGCAATAACTGCACAACTTTACAAATACTCAGCTTGAGCACAGATGGAGGTATGGAGGTTAAACACTCAAGCAAACAGTCAAAGCCAGGGGTCCCCAGACTTACCGCGCAGTGGGCCAGTGCCCGCCGCGCCGACCGCGCAGCGGGCCGGAGGGTAGGGGAGTGCGCGCGCAGCGGGCCGGAGGGCGGGGGAGTGCGCGCCCGTGCGCATGCGCACACGCACACGGGCAGGAAAAAAATTGCCGAAAATCGCTTGTGCGCATGCGTATGGGCCTCCCCCAACCCGGAAGTGCATCGGAAATGACCTCTTCTGGGTCGGGAGAGGCCCATACGCATGCGCAAAATGGATTTTCGGCAATTTTTTGCCGATTTTTCTGATCGACGCCGTGCCGCGTGCTGTAAGAGCGGGCGGCGGCAGCGGGCGGCGGGGGTTGTCGCGGGCCGGATTGGGAGGCCGATTGGGCCGCATCCGGCCCGGGGGCCGTAGTTTGGGGTCCCCTGGTCAAAGCCCACTGTTCCCACATCAGATCGCTAGCCATCATGGGCGTAGCCTGGGGGGGTGAGGCAGCTGCCCCCCATCAAGTAAATAAGTAATAATACTTACGGTAACTAACTGACCAATTGTATCACAGAAAACTCAGTTCTGTCCCCCCAACATAAATCCTGCCATCCTAAAATAATCCTGGCCAAGCCCATGCTAGCAATACAGACAAGATCCCTACAGAGCCCAAATCATAGAATCATAGAACCATATAGTTGGAAGAGACCACAAGGGCCATCCAGTCCAACCCCCTGCCAAGCAGGAAACGGCATCAAAGCATTACTGACAGATGGCTGTCAAGCCTCTGCTTAAAGACTTTCAAAGAAGGAGACTCCACCACACTCCTTGGCAGCAAATTCCACTGTCAAACAGCTCTTACTGTCAGGAAGTTCTTCCTAATGTTTAGGTGGAATCTTCTTTCTTGTAGTTTGAATCCATTGCTCCATGTCCGCTTCTCTGGAGCAGCAGAAAACAACCTTTCACCCTCTTCTATATGACATCCTTTTATATATTTGAACATGGCTATCACAGCACCCCTTAACCTTCTCTTCTCCAGGCTAAACATACCCAGCTCCCTAAGCGGTTCCTCATAAGGCATTGTTTCCAGGCCTTTGACCATTTTGGTTGCCCTCCTCTAGACTCGCTCCAGCTTGTCAGTATCCTTCTTGAACTGTGGTGCCCAGAACTGGACACAGTATTCCAGATGAGGTCTGACCAGAGCGGAATACTGTGGTACTATTACTTCCCTTGATCTATATGCTATGCTCCTACTGATGCAGCCCAGAATTGCATTGGCTTTTTAAAGTGCTGCATCACACTGCTGACTCATGTCAAGTTTGTGGTCTACCAAGACTCCTAGATCCTTTTCACATGTACTGCTCTCAAGCCAGGTGTCTCCCATCCTATATTTGTGCCTTTCATTTTTTTTGCCCAAGTGTAGTACTTTACATTTCTCCTTGTTAAAATTCATCTTGTTTGCTTTGGCCCAGTTGTCTAATCTGTAAAGGTCATTTTGAAGTGTGATCCTGTCCTCTTGGGTATTAGCCACCCCTCCTAATTTGGTGTCATCTGCAAACTTGCTCAGGATGCCCTCAAGCCCATCATCCAAGTCATTGATAAAGATGTTGAATAAGACTGGGCCCAAGACAGAACCCTGTGGCACCCCACTAGTCACTTATCTCCAGGATGAGGAGGAGCCATTGATGAGCACCCTTTGGGTTCGGTCAGTAAGGCAGTTACAAATCCACTGAATGGTAGCATTAGACCAGTGGTCCTCAACCTTGGGCCTCCAGATGTTTTGAGACTACAATTCCCATCATCCCTGACCACTGGTCCTGCTAGCTAGGGATCATGGGAGTTGTAGGCCAAAAACATCTGGAGGCCCAAGGTTGAGGACCACTGATCTAGACTTTGCCTACAGACAGCCACCCAATCTTAAACAACTCCTCACCCACAATAATACAACCACCAGACTTAACATGGACACTGGTACCAGAGCCTGCAATAAACCCAGATGCCAACTTTGCTGCCACATACACCCAGACAACATCATTACTGGCCCCAACAACATCCAACATACCATCTCAGGACTATTTAATTGCTCATCTTCTAACATTGTGTATGCCATCAAATGCCAACAGTGCCCTTCAGCTCTCTATATTGGACAAACAGGCCAAACCCTACGCCAAAGGATAAATGGACATAAATCTGACATCAGGAACCAGAAGACAGAAAAACCAGTAGGAGAACACTTCAATCTCCCAGGACATTCTATACAAGATCTCAAAGTAGCTGTCTTACTACAAAAGAATTTCAGAAATAGACTGGAAAGAGAAGTTGCTGAATTACAACTTATCACCAAGCTCAAAACAATGGAGGGACCTGGTTTGAACAGAGATATCGGATTCTTATCTCATTATACATGATAAGCGATCTTCAGCCATCTCAACCCTTGCTTTTTCATGCAAAACCATTTGCAGTCGTTTTCGGTCATCAACAGCTATCAGTCAGTCAATCACCCACTTCCACCACCCTTCTGAGTGATCTCCCCTCCCCATCCCCACCCCTCCCCACCCCTTCTCTACATAAGTGCCTGGGGACTTCTATTTCACTGTATCTGAAGAAGTGTGCATGCACACGAAAGCTCATACCAAAATAAAAACTTAGTTGGTCTTTAAGGTGCTACTGAAGGAATTTTTTTATTTTACTTCGACCCAGACCAACACGGCTACCTACCTGTAACCTGATCTAGACCACATTGTCTAAACCCACTTCCTTGTTTCTCTTCCTGTGCATCTCAACCAACCGGTACTTGGCCTACACCCTAGCTTGGAGGAGGATGACCTCCCCATTTCTCTGATAAGCTTCCCTGTTCAGAACATTCCCCAAATGCTCCTGAATCATCAAGAAGCAGTTGTCTAACTATTTAATTCCCATGGCAACATATCACTTGTAGTTTGCCTAACAAAAGGATGCATCTGGCCACCTTTGAGTAATCCTTCTGGTCCATTAACCCACAATCTTGCAACAATACTACAGTATGTGGTAAAGATGTTTTTCACCCTAATGTACATTTTCACCAATTATGTAACTAGGCAGAGGCTGATGCTAATTCTTGTTTGTTTATCCTGTGTTGCTTCCCTTCAATACACCTCCTGTTACTCCCTTATCCATATAGTAAATGTTGCTGTGTGTGTTTGGGCTGCAGCTAGTCAATCGAACCATATCCATCATGAGGGAAAACATTATGTTAAAACAGTAAGGTTTTAAAAATATTTTTAAAAAACAAAGCAAAACACCCAAACTGTTATGATCAATATACACTAACACACCTGCATCAGAAGCCTGGGTGGGACAGGCTATTTCAGAGTAGATGAATTCAACATAGAGCAGATGGTGAAGAGTTGCCAGCAATATGGAACAGTACTAGTGGGTGGTGCAATGTTACAAGAGTGCCCTTCTTGTTTTTCCCTCTATGAAATGTTGGAGGGTTTCCACAAATTACTGTTGTTCCTTAAAGGATCGGGAATCAAATTTAGTTAAAAGGATCCGTTAAGATAGAGACAAGTGACAATCGGTAGCACATGGAAACCATGGAAACCAGCTTTTGTGTGTGTGTGTCCGTCTGTCTGTCTGTCTGTGTGCGCGCACACACACACACGGTGGGATAGCTGTATTTAAGTTTAGCTGAAGCACATCAAAGCGTGCATCAAGCTAACCAAAAGAAATTCAGATGAAAAAGCACTCCTATCAGCAATATAGAAAGCAATGGTGGCAGCAACAGCTCTTAAACAGATTGCAACGGCAGCTGCTCCAAGAACTAACTGGAGACTATTTGGGCCATATCAAAAGCCAAGAGCAACTACGTGACAGGAGGTCCCTTTTATCTGTTTGGGAAGATATTAATTTCAGCATTCTGCTATAGGGCAAAGAACAATAACCACAACCTTTAGCAAAGCAGTAATAATGATAGCTGGCATTGCTTGCAAAATGCCTTGGTTTACAGCTTGATGTTAAAGGAGGGATCAATGTTGTGACACTAAGAGCCATGTGCTTCTTGGCCAATGTGCACTTCAAAATAGGGTCTTGTGCACCCATTCACAGCGGCGGCGCTAGCGTTCTGGCTGCCCGGGGCGGCAAACCCGAAGGCACCCCGCTGGGGGGTGGGGTGTCCGTTGCACGCTTGCGTCACGAAGCACGACACATGAGCGCGCAGCAGGCCCACGACGCGGCGCCGTGGCAAACCCCGCGGGCAAGCCACGGAGTGAGGCAGTCTCGCTCACATTGGGGCTTAAGTCCTCAATGGCGGCGGCCACATCGCACAGCGGCGGCCGTCAGAGGTGGTTGGCCCCATCCAGCCCCGTCCAGCCTGCTGCCCGGGGCGGCATGTCCCCACCGCCCCATCTTAATACGCCACTGCCCCTTCACAGAATTACCACTTTAAACAAACAAATAATAATAATAATAATAATTGCTGCTAAGTTATCTGTTCCATCTGCACCCTGGTAAATCACTAATGGCATTTGTGTTTGAACAGATTTTTACAACCTTCTTGTTTCTAAACCTATAGGTGATCCTCAAGCAATCGGGTATAATTTCCCCATTTTAACATGTTGCAGCTCTTCTAGGAAAACTAGCAGCAGATCATAATTCCAGAATAACTGCTGGCTGCATTCTGACATAATGCTAAACCATGGATTGGTGTTTCAAAAATGAGCCCACCCATCCATGGGGTCAAACATTCCCCCTTCCCTCTCTTCCTCCAATGTGACTGTGAGGAGGAGAATGGATGCTTCCAGTTTAATTTTAGATTAAAAGTGGTGAAGGATGCTATCCAAAACCTAAATAGTAATGTCAACTATGGTTATTAAAAGGAGGCAGGTTCATAAGCTATGGTTTGAAGTTGGCTTGTTTCCACTGACCACGGTTTAAGCACAGTTCATCTGAGCTCAGAAAATATGGCAAGTGGTCAACAGAAACAAAAGCTTCTCAACTCCTCCCTGATGGGAGGTAGGAAGTACATAATCACATATAATATGAAAGATCGGGGCTCTAGATTATGGGAAAGCATTTACAGTACAACTTTATGTACTAAGACCTCCTCCCTACAAACATTCATGCAATAAATGAGCAGAAAGAGTCAAGAGTGGGAGCCGTAGGTGTGGTCCTCAGCCCACCTCCATGTGTTCACTGAACATCTGAAAAAAAATCATCTATCTGATAAATTCCAATTACAAAAAAGCATTTTATTACATAAATCCCTTAGGCTGTTATTTGATTAAGCATTTTATAAATCTTTCTAAATAAAATAAATAAACTTGGGATCTCCAAGCTTTAGCTTTTCCATTGTCTCATTCAGTTCTAGCTTGCCAAGCAATGATTACCGGTAGTTCCTGGTTACAAATGACAATGAATTATTCCTCACTGCATACTGAAATGCATTGCAAGAGGAATCACAGTGCAATTACAGTCCAGCACTTATTAAGACGATCTTTTATCCATGACAAATTGCTAATGATGTTGAATCTGTGAGCGATCAGCATAAAGAAATTCAGGGTTGAGACCAATCACCACACACAGAGATATGCTTGAAAATGGGGGTGGGGAGGATGATCTGAAAAGTTACTCATAGAGACAGAGGAATTAATGTGCTGGAAGGGAATAAAATAACGGAGCTATTTCTTTCTACCCTCTAGAGGCAAAAAGAAAAATAGAGCTCTTCTCTCTCAAATTAACAATTGCTTTTGCTATGGGAAAAAGGAAGGGTGGATGCTGGGCATTCTGTTTTGTCCCTAAGGTGTTTTCCGAAAAATGGCAGATGAATATTTGCCATTTGACCCTACACCGCTATGGACTGCAGGTATACCTCAACTTTGGTACTCCGCAAGACATGCTGTAAATTTTATTAACGCAGCTAAACTGTGAGAACAAAGCATGGAGGAGTGTGGGGAGGGCATTATTATCATATTGATGTAATCCCTAGCTCTGTTGTCGGTATGAGGTGCTGAATATATTATAGGAGGAATCGATTATATAATAGCTACAAGTTCTTCTCACTTACACCCACACAGTTCCAGTGACGTCAGCATCTCTGAGTGGAAAGCTAAGCCTTCCTTATTCACAATACAGTATGCACTGAAATACATCTATCTAGTTAGCTATCTGAGCTTTACTCCCTACCTAGCTACATGTCTGCGGATAATGTGAAATAAGCGAAGGATCGAACAGAGGTTTAAGGCTGTTTATGTACTTCTGTACCAACCTTCACCAAAAATGGTCACAGGGTGGTCTACAAAAAAATAAGACCATATAAAACATGATAAGAAGAACATAAAAATAATTTTCAAACATTATGCAAGAACATGATTAGCAACTAGTTACAGGTAGGTAGCCGTGTTGGTCTGACGTAGTGGGGGGGGGGGTTCCTTCCAATAGCACCTTAGAGACCAACTAAGTTTGTCATAGGTATGAGCTTTCGTGTGCATGCACAAAATCTGAAGAAGTGTGCATGCACACGAAAGCTCATACCTATGACAAACTTAGTTGGTCTCTAAGGTGCTACTGGAAGGAATAATTAGCAACATTACTCAGCCTCTGAAAGCCTGACCAAAAAAAGGTGAGTCCTCTCCTGGTGTCTGAAAAAAAATAAAAATAAAGTAGTGGTGAGGTGCACCTGTGTGGGGAGGACCCCCCTCTCTCACACACTGATCTTCAAACATGGGCTGGTGGATACAGGAGGAGGTATTTTTAAACATTTTGGCTTCAGCCTTTTTCAAAGGAACTCTGGGAGCTAAAATGACATCATCACTCCTATGGCATTTTGACTGTTGTGGCTCTTCCTACACAGGCAGCCCCCCCCCCATTTATGGGTGTTCAAAATGTGCACAGCCGTTTATATGCACATCACGCCGAACCCAGGAGTGACCTGGAAATGTCATAAAGATGTCATGGAAACGTCACTAAAAGGGCAGAACAGGAACGGAACAGGGTGTTTGCAGCCTTTTCTAATGGGTTTCCTTTATATTCAATTTCAGAACGTAACTCCCACATAAACAAGAGGCTGCCTGTAGTCCCATCACTGAGTGTAGCTCGAGGCGCTTTGCCTTGGGACTGGTGGTTGCAGAAGGCTCCCCCTCCAGAGATATTGGTTGTGCCAACATAACCTACCGGTAGCTTCCAATGCCTCCTAAAAGCCCACCACTTCCTCCAGACCTTTGGTGAGGGATGGGAGTTGATATATTGGGCCACCTGGCTCAAGCAGGTTGAGTGTAACATTTTAGGGTATTTACATGGCTTTAATTTTCAATGGGTTGATTTTATTGCTTCATTGCTATGCAATCTGCCCTAAGATCTCTTTTAACAAAGACCAGGATAAAGAACCACATAGATCAATTTAAAAGTTTTCACAAGAGTTTTATAAAAAGAACAAAACAAAAACAAAAATGCTGGATAGAAATTAAGTGTTGTCATGAAAGCCGTGGAATATTTAGTGTACTAAGCCTTTCAGTTGAGTTTTCTTCCTTCCAGTATCCTAGGACTCGCGGGTTTCTCTGTATGAAATACTTCCAAATCAAAGAGGTTGTAGTCGTCAGAATTAAAATCTTTTAAAATCTTTTTTATGATTGCTGACTTTATGAAGGGCATAGTGTTCCCTTTTGGCCAGACATTTTGTGTTCTGGGTCTGTGGGAGTGAATACTCTAATCAAATTTGGCCCAGGAGTTGGGGTGCAAGAAATGATCCAGTTCCCCACCTCTCCTCTAATGCACACAGAAGAATGGTAATGGGTCATGGCAGCACAGCAGATGTGACAGGATCAGTGCAGAAACAGTAATTGTCTGCTTTCACAAGGCATGCTGAAAGCCTTTCGTGTTCCAGCCAACAGCAGTAATAATCGGTTCCCTCACTAAGTACATTTTGTACAAATACTACCCACTACAAGAACATCAGGCCTCAGATCCTTCCAGCTGCAAAACATTTTGGGATTCTGAAGAATGGATTTATTTATTTTGCCGTAAAAATATGTAATAAATTTAGTTACCTTTCACAATATTAAGCTCTTCAGAAGCTTTGCAATACTTTTGGTGACACCTTTTGGCACACCTTACATCCTTTGCCTTTGGGGCGACAGAGAGACTGTGGTGCTCATGGTATGATCTGACCAAGACAAGTTGAAGATGTAACAAAGGAGTGACAGTAAGAGAGCATCTTAGTCAATGCATACAGAGGAAGTGGCTCAACGAGCATGAAGACAACCATGAACTTTCTGGTCCACCTCAGGAATACAGGAAGCTGCCTTATACCGAGTCAGACTACTGGTTCAACTAGCACAGTAATGTGTACACGGCTTGGCAATGGCTCTGCAGGGTTTCAGATTGATGGTCTCTCCAAGCCCTACTGGGAGATGCCAGGGATTGAACCTGGGATATACCGGTACTAGATGCAAAATGTCCTCTGCTATTGAGCCATCTTTCTCAGTTTTGTGTTCATTTATAAGTCTGTGCTATCTTGTTTTAACATCATTAAAATAAAATAAAACCTTGAAAATTCACCTTCTTTGTTACACATTTTATGCTAAAACATGCCTTTTTGTAGGTTAATGTTTCTTTTTTTCCTTTTTTTAAAAAAAACTATTATAGTGTTTTAACCTTTTACCGTTCAGTATTATATATGCTATAAAGGTAAAGGTAAAGGACCCCTGGATGGTTAAGTCCAGTCAAAGGCGACTGTGGGATGCGGTGCTCATCTCATTTTCAGGCCAAGGGAGCCGGTGTTTGTCCACAAACAGCTTTCCATGTAATGTGGCCAGCATGACTAAACCACTTCTGGCGCAACAGAACACCATGACAAAAACCAGAGTGCACGGAAACACCTTTTACTTTCCTGCCACGGCAGTACCTATTTATCTACTTGCACTGGCATGCTTTCAAACTGCCAGGTTGGCAGGAGCTGGGAAAGAGCAATGGGAGCTCACTCTATTGCGGGGATTTGAATCTTTGACCTTCCGATCAGCAAGCCCAAGAGGCTCAGTAGTTTAGACTACAGCGCCACAAATCATAGAGGCGGAATAGGAAAGTGGAGAGAAAGGGCGAAATAAAATAAATTTTGGTACTTTTTGAGCAGACAAATGTATTGCAAAATTTGAGGAAGTGCAAAAGCAGGAAGGATATCCAATGTGTATTAGTCTAAACTCTAGGAAATGCCAATCAGCTTGGTTTGCTTCAAAATGCAGGCCAAATGAAATCCTCAAGTACCCCTACCTTGTGGGCAGTGGCACAAGAGTTCAGTGCAACCTAAGTCTCTGTGGATGGTTGTTGTTGTTGTTTAGTCGTTTAGTCGTGTCCGACTCTTCGTGACCCCATGGACCATAGCACGCCAGGCACTCCTGTCTTCCACTGCCTCCCGCAGTTTGGTCAAACTCATGTTCGTAGCTTCGAGAACACTGTCCAACCATCTTGTCCTCTGTCGTCCCCTTCTCCTAGTGCCCTCAATCTTTCCCAACATCAGGGTCTTTTCCAAGGATTCTTCTCTTCTCATGAGGTGGCCAAAGTATTGGAGCCTCAGCTTCACGATCCGTCCTTCCAGGGAGCACTCAGGGCTGATTTCCTTAAGAATGGATAGGTTTGATCTTCTTGCAGTCCATGGGACTCTCAAGAGTCTCCTCCAGCACCATAATTCAAAAGCATCAATTCTTCGGCGATCAGCCTTCTTTATGGTCCAACTCTCACTTCCATACATCACTACTGGGAAAACCATAGCTTTAACTATACGGACCTTTGTCGGCAAGGTGATGTCTCTGCTTTTTAAGATGCTGTCTAGGTTTGTCATTGCTTTTCTCCCAAGAAGCAGGCGTCTTTTAATTTCGTGACTGCTGTCACCATCTGCAGTGATCAAGGAGCCCAAGAAAGTAAAATCTCTCACTGCCTCCATTTCTTCCCCTTCTATTTGCCAGGAGGTGATGGGACCAGTGGCCATGATCTTGGTTTTTTTGATGTTGAGCTTCAGACCATATTTTGCGCTCTCCTCTTTCACCCTCATTAAAAGGTTCTTTAATTCCTCCTCGCTTTCTGCCATCAAGGTTGTGTCATCTGCATATCTGAGGTTGTTGATATTTCTTCCAGCAATCTTAATTCCGGCTTGGGATTCATCTAGTCCAGCCTTTCGCATGATGAATTCTGCATATAAGTTAAATAAGCAGGGAGACAATATACAACCTTGTCGTACTCCTTTCCCAATTTTGAACCAATCAGTTGTTCCATATCCAGTTCTAACTGTAGCTTCTTGTCCCACATAGAGATTTCTCAGGAGACAGATGAGGTGATCAGGCACTCCCATTTCTTTAAGAACTTGCCATAGTTTGCTGTGGTCAACACAGTCAAAGGCTTTTGCATAGTCAATGAAGCAGAAGTAGACGTTTTTCTGGAACTCTCTAGCTTTCTCCATAATCCAGCGCATGTTTGCTATTTGGTCTCTGGTTCCTCTGCCCTTTCGAAATCCAGCTTGCACTTCTGGGAGTTCTCGGTCCACATACTGCCTAAGCCTGCCTTGTAGAATTTTAAGCATAACCTTGCTAGCGTGTGAAATG